>NC_044923.1:20018873-20084537 GCF_003576645.1 Ipomoea triloba | reverse complement strand
TATATATATATATATATATATATATATATATATATATATATATATATATATATATATATATATATGTAATAACAGAAGTGCATGATAGAGTTTTCCTGCCCAAACTGAAGGGCATTTTAGTAATAATATAATTAAAATAAAAGAATTCTTATTTTGTTAATATAATAAATATCCATAATTAATTGAATAGACTAACTCTTATTTTGTTAGTATAAATGTATAATTAAGGAAAGTAATTTTTATTTTGTTAATTAAAATAATAAGTGAAAAATGGTGGATGCATGCATATTAGGAATTCTTATTTTGAAATACAATTCCTAATAAAATATATTCACTCCTGTTCGTATTACAATTCTAGATTAAAATTACTAATCGTAACTAGTATTTTCATTCGTGCGATGCACGGAATGGGTTTGTTATAATATATTAAGAATATTTGGATCGATATATAATTATATAAATTATAACATCAAATATTATATAGTGCAATTGAAGATATGTTGAATTCCAGCAAATAATTGCTTAATTAATAGTTAATGTGTAGATGTACGCATGCGGTGTTGGAACTTTAGAGATTTTATATATCATTGTTTATGATTTTTTATAAATTGGGCAAATATGCTCATTCTCTAGTAAGTGAGTTATAGGAATCAATTGCTATTCTAACTCATATGTATGGAAGATATATTTTTGTGTAGATATATAACAATTTTTCCATCTTGGAAAAAAATATAATATCACCGGTTGTATTTACACATTATTGAAAATCTCTTTGTAAACAACATTGGTAGTAGCAACACAATCTTGTCCATCCTCGTCTAGAACTAATTAACACTTTCAGGCTATCATGATGGGTGACTCGGGAGAAAGTCATATACAATTGACCGCGATTAAAAACTGGTTTTTTCAGCAATAACCCAACGTGAGTTAGTGTTCGACCCTGGCTTTTGTTGATAGTCATGGCATATGCAAGTATCAATGGGAATTATTTATGCTGGAACTTGAAGGGCAATCTCGTATCAGAAAGAGTGAGAGACATTCGAGCGATAGGAACTTTGGTTCCTTCATGTGTTCCATTAACTATTCTTGCTTCATCAATGTGATATGTCAATCTTGTGATGATGAGTCGCATACTGTTATAAAGACCAAGAGAATGGCCTATCTTGCGCAATAATATAACAGGTTCACCGACCTTTAATTAATGTCAATGAATGATTAAGAAAATCATACAATCTCAAGCTATCTAAGAATTTAGGAGTGTGTACTTCTAATATATTTTCATCGTCTGGTTCTGCCTTACACAAAGAGTTACAACTTAAATATGTTCGTCCTTTTGCAATATTCATGTCGCACATGTACTGATTAATTTGATCAATGACATCTAAAGTCGGCGAGCGGATCACTGACCTTCCAGCTGCGACTCATCAAGCGTGCCATATCTTGAGCTTGAAATTTTTAAAAAATCACTTTTAATGTAATCAAAACATTGAGTCATAACAATATTGACACTGAAATTTTAATTTTATAATCTACATGTATATATTCTGTGATTTTTTCCAATGTAAAACATATTGATTTTACTAATCATTAAATTTTAAAATGTTTTAGATTCCCAAGTATATATAAGTAAAACTCACATCTGAAGCCTAATTTTTTTGTCAATATTTCATACATATAAAACAAGTCTCTGACTATTGTGAGAAGTTAGTAACCTTGAGTCTAACATACAATATAAAGCATTGTGTGATAGTGGGTAGTAACTTTGAGGTAAGACCATTCAAGCATATAAGCATGTTTCAAGCTTGTTTCTATGCTTTAAAAATTCAAATCATCATAATGACATCAGACAATAAGCAAAAATATATTAGAATGTATGAATCATATATCTAAATTGTTAATCCAAACTTCACTCCAGATTACCAAATGGAGTGTATGACTTTTTGGAATGATGCCCATCCAAACTGTTGAAATGTGATGTCTATAATCGTTGATTGGCAAACTACTCATGCTTCATATTTCATCAAAGTATCCATTTCTTATGATATTATGATTTATAACATATATGAATCGACAAATAAACTATAGTATGAGTCTTCCTTGCATGCAAGAAATATCACAAAAATTTAGTGTTCTAAAATAAGTGTATAAATGCAATATGTAGATAATTTGCATTACATTATATATCATTAATTTAATTACTTGTCGGTTAGTTATTGCAAGATCTTAATGTACACTTATATTTTGATATTCAGAAGTAAAAATGCACCTAGGAGTAATGGGACAATCAGTTGAGTGATTGTTGGTTGACCGTAGAGCATTGATATTCTATGGACAAATAACTGTTAGAAAAATAGCATAAAATGACATTTTAGTGGCTATATTGTGGTACAAATATATGTGGGGTCCACTTTCGATTTTGGTCAGGTCAAAGTAGATTCCGGTTCTTAGTAATTAGAAGAAAAGATTGATATATTGTACGCTAAAAAAGGATAATGTGTGAATGAGAAATTGGTTTGCAAAGTTGACTCATTTGAGTTAGAAAAATGTAGAGAAAAAACTTTCAAGTAGCTTTTGTCCCACATTGGTTTGGAAAGTGGGTTTGCACAACTACTTATACAAGAGTCTTTCTAAGGCTTATTGAATTGTATAGCATAGAGACTCTCTCTCGCGGGCGGGCAGGGGGGTTAATTGTATAGGATTGATTTGGGCGTGAGTTAAAGTTGAGGATATTCTTTTTATTAATAGTATAGCATGGAAATATATATGTACTGCATTATTGGGATTTGACTTCAATGCAATCCCTACGTTACTATTGGGATTTGATTTGCACCTCCATGCGCGAGAGAGAGAGAGCTTCTATGCCATACAATTCAATAAAAAGACTCTTGTATATGTAGTTGTGCAAACCCACTTTTATGCCATACAATTCAATAAAAAGACTCTTGTATATGTAGTTGTGCAAACCCACTTCTCAAACCAATGTGGGACAAAAGCTACTTGAAAGCTTTTTCTCTCCATTTTTCTAACTCAAATGAGTCAACTTCCTTTTTGAGCGTACAATATATCAATCATTTCGTCTAACTACTAAGAATCAGAATCACCCACTATAAGTGTACCTTAAGATCTTGCAATAACTAACCGACAAGTAATTAAATTAATGATATATAATGCAATGCAAATTATCTACATATTGCATTTATACACTTATTTTAGAACACTAAATTTTTGTGATATTTGTTGCATGCAAGGAAGACTCATACAATAGTTTATTTGTCGATTCTTATATGTTATAAATCATAATATCACAAGAAACGGATACTTTGATGAAATATGAAGCATGAGTAGTTTGTCAATCAACGGTTATGGACATCGTATTTCAACAGTTTGGACGGGCATCATTCCAAAAAGCCATACACTCCATTTGGTAATCTGGAGTGAAGTTTGGATTAACAATTTAGATATATAATTCATACATTCTGATATATTTTTGCTTATTGCCTGATGCCATTATGATGATTTGAATTTTGAGAGCATAGAAACAAGCTCGAAACATGCTTATATGCTTGAATGGTCTTACCTCAAAGTTACTACCCACTATCACACAATGCTTTATATTGTATGTTAGACTCAAGGTTACTAACTTCTCACAATAGTCAGACACTTGCTTTATATGTATGAAATATTGACAAAAAAATTAGGCTTCAGATGTGAGTTTTACTTATATATACCTTGGAATCTGAAACATTTTAAAATTTAGTGATTGGTAAAATCAATATGTTTTATATTAAAAAAATCACAGAATATATACATGTAGATTATAAAATTAAAATTTCAGTGTCAATATTGTTATGACTCAATGCTTTGATTACATTAAAAGTGATTTTTAAAATTTCAAGCTCAAGATATGGGACGCTTGATGAGTAGTAACTGGAAGGTCAGTGATCCGCTCGTCGACCTTAGATGTTGATCAAATTAATCAGTACATGTGCGACATGAATATTGCAAAAGGACGAACATATTTAAGTTGTAACTCTTTGTGTAAGGCAGAACTAGACGAAGAAAATCTATTAGAAGTACACACTCCTAAATTCTTAAATAGTTTGAGATTGTATGCTTTTCTTAATCATTCATTGACATTAATTAAAGGTCAGTGCATCTGTTATGTTATTGCGGAAGATAGACCATTCTCTTGGTTTTTATAACAGTATGCGACTCATCATCACAAGATTGGCAGATCACATTGTTGAATCAAGAATAGTTAATGGGACACATGAAGGAACCAAAGTTCTTATCCCTCGAATGTCTCTCGATCACTCTTTTTTATACGAGATTGCCCTTCAAGTTCCAACATAAATAATTCCCATTGATGCTTGCATATGCCATGACTATCAACAAAAGCTAAGACCGGACACTAACTCACGTTGGGTTATTGTTGAAAAAATCAGTTTTTAATCACGGTCAATTGTACATGACTTTCTCCCGAGTCACTTATCCTGATAGCTTGAAAGTGTTAATTAGTTCTAGACGAGGATGGACAAGATTGTGTTGTTACTACCAATGTTGTTTACAAAGAGATTTTCAATAATGTGTAAATACGACCGGTGATATTATGTTTTTTTCCAAGATGGAAAAATTCCTATATATCTACACAAAAATATATCTTCCATACATATGAGTAAGAATAGCAATTGATTCCTATAACTGAGTTACTAGAGAACGAGCATATTTGCCCAATTTATAAAAATCCTAAATAATGATATATAAAATCTCTAAAGTTACAGCACCGTATGCATACATCTACACATTAGCTATTAATTAAGAAATTATTTGCTGGAATTCAAACAAGGATAACATCAGAAAACATAATCGGTCCAAAACACTATATAATATTTGATGTTATAGTTTATATAATTATATATCGATCCAAATATTTGTAATATATTATAACAAATTCATTTCGTGTATCGCACAGGTGAAAATACTAGTATTTAAAAAATGCCACAACATTTTTTTAAATTTGATCTTATCCGTCCGATTTTTATAGATATAAGGTTGAGATTTGTTTTTAATTTTTTTTCCTAAGGGTGTATTCTCATGCAATCATGAGCATATATATATATATACACACACACACACACACACACACACACACACACACACACACACACACGCACAAACATATACGGCTTGGATTTGTTTGGTGCAAGATTAGATTTCCTTAATTATGAACACAGAGCACTCGTTTTCTAATTAACCTTGGTGTAAGATAAGATAGGTTTTTTTTTTTTTTTTTTTTTTTTTTTTTTTACACTAAAGTAGGGTTATCATCAGCATGTAACCCTTGCACTCCCAATCACTGTAAATTCCTAGAACCAGTGTTAGTTCTACGCTATCTCTAAGAGCACGGTGAACTGACAAGAATGATGGAGAGTCAAGGTGGATTGTTCGGCGGTGCACGGAACAGGTGTCCGAGTGGGCGGCCCGGGAGCTGGAATTGTCGATGAAGGTAAGATTTGTGTTCTTGTTTCATAGATGAAGGTAAGCTTCGCTGTGCAACAGAGTTCTAAATTGATAAAACTGAGCACTGCACCACATGTTAGTAGTTCACGTTCTTGTTTACTATCAGTAATTAAAAAAGCAAAGCATTACACCACAAACATCTTTTAAAAAAGCAAAGCATTACCCACCTGTGCATCTGCACCCACCCCCACTCAATCAAAACCTATTTTTTAAAAAACAAACCCCATGCAAACGATCAACACATAGAACACGCATAGCAGTGAACCACAATAATGGACAATCGAGAAACCCCCTAATAAACTAAGAGAAACACAACAAGAGCTATAAACATGAATTGACGATGAACTCGTGCACACCCCTAGTTGATCAAAATTTGAGTCAACAATAAAACCCGAGAGAAATAATGAGAATATATAGAGATAACCCGAGAAGAATACATACCAGAAAAGACTCACTAGATACATTGCAAAGAAAAACACAGTTACTAAAGGACACCTAAAAATACAAAAGCACCGTCGTGCAACAAAATACTAAATTTAAAAAGCGGAGCATTGCACCACATTTTAATAGTTCTCGTTACTGTCTGTGTGTATCAATTTCACACGCAGATCATTGCAGCATAGTTACAGTTTACAATGAGTACGCCATCCCTCCAAATCATCGAGGCTAATCCACCGAGCGTTATGCACAGAAAATAAAACGAGTGAATAATTTCTCCCATTCTTGTTTTCCCATAACCGAGGAAAACTGGTTCTGCATCATCATCATCATTCGGGTCATAGTCATGAATTTCTTGGACATGTTCTTCTTGTTTTTCTCTGGCCTCTTCTACCATGTGGATGGATGGTAGAAATTATGTTTTCTTTAGATGGGCATGGTTGAATGAGATTCCAACAGTACCATTTTTTCTCCTGCTGATGGTAGCTTCATTGGATTCGATTGACCTTCTGTTCTGATGTAACTTCTCATAGTTGGATACCCACGTGTCAGGGATGACCTGGATCAATTCCTCTCTGGTGCATTTCCTGAGGACTTTTGTGCAGGTGACATTCGTTTATTCATCAGTGACTAGAATAAGGGCCTCTCTACCTCCCGGTATGTTCATATCGAAAGCATGGTCTTGCAGTCGATAAGACATTTGGTAGTGGATGGTGGCTTTAATGGCATTGTCCTCAGCATATTTGGCTCCAACAATATGGACTTGAATTTTAAACATATCTAGAAGATGTGGATCTTCTAATGATACGTTAAAATTTGGGTAGACAGTAGCACGGATTGTGTAACACCCCGACTCGGCTGTACTGAACAATCGAAGTAGTTACCGCCACACCTAGATTGAACCCAATCACATTCAGATAGGATTCGATCTAGATGCACAGGCTCAAGATAAGGGAACTGCACTATAACATCGTAACCATCAACTTGATATGCATTTGTATAGCATCGACAAAAGGAGTAGCTAAATTAGCTACCAAAATGTACCAAGGTTTTAAATACAGCCCATCAAAAGGGTTAAGCTAGACCCGACTTTGCTAGTCATTCTAGAACTGCATAGCTACAAAAGATATATATACACAAAAGATCAGACTTGACTCCCCACCCTAGACACTACCTAGTCTAACGAGTGGTACACTGGGCCAGTGTAGGTGCCCCAAACGACGTGCCACTCACTCTCAAACCAAGTGATGTGGTCCAGAAACTTGCAGGTATTAATATACATCCCATCCTTCTTCTTCACGAACAACACTGGTGCGCCCCAAGGTGATACGCTCGGTCTGATAAATCCTTTTTCCAACAACTCTGCCAATTGTGCCTTCAGCTCCTCCATCTCTTTGGGTGCCATCCGATAAGGCTCTTTTGAGATTGGTGAGGTTCCTGGTACAAGATCGATGGTGAATTCCACTTCCCTTTCTGGTGGCATCTCAGTGAGGTCGTCGGGGAATACGTCAGGAAATTCACGTACAATTGGAATTCGGTCCATCTCGAGTTCTTCTACTTCGGCGTCTTGCACCAAGTAGAGATACGCTTCACATCCCTGGCGAACGCACTTCTTTAATTTCTGCATCGTCAACAACCTTGACTCGGGTTGCCTGCCAATCCCTCGGTAGGATATTCTCCTTCCCTTCGGTCCTTGCAGGACAATTTTTCGCTCATTACACACGATTCGAGCTTTGTACTTATCCAACCAATCCATCCCGAGCACTACATCGATGCCTTCAAGTTCAAAACGAATCAGGTTTCCGGGACAGTTAAATCCCGCTATTTCTATTGCAACGTCGTCATAACCATCCTTACAAGATACTACTACTCCCGAAGCCGTTGTAACATTTAGATCTAACTTAGCAATAGGCCTCAACTCTAGTTTTTTAGCGAACGCAGAGGATATAAATGAATTGGTAGCTCCTATATTAAATAGGACTAATCCAAGTACTGAGTTTATGGGGAAAGTACCAGTTACGGCGTCGCTAGCCTGAGCCTGAGCGCTATTGACGACGTAAATTCTGCCCTGTTTCTCTCCGCTGCTTTCTCCCATCACTTGCTTTCCCTTGTGGTTGGAACCAGACGTGGCGTTCGCTGGTCTTCCCAAATTCACAGGTTGGGAGTTGGTCCTCTTGTCTTCTGCTCCTGCGGAATTCCAGCCGGCATTCCCATTGAATCTCCTTCCTTGATTCACATTCTGCAGAGGCTTTTGGGGGCTGTCTACCTGACTTCGGCACTGATAAGATTTGTGCCCAAAGAGACCACACTTGTAGCATTGGAACTTCATTCCTTGACAGTTTACTCCGGGGTGATTCCTCCCACATCTTGGGCAAGCAGGACGATTCCCCTGGTTGACTCCTTCTCTTCCTCGTACTGAGTTGAAGCTGCCTTGGTTGGCCTTCTTGTTTCCTGCCGGAAACTTCCGAGATTTGTCTTCAGCTTTCCTTTTGTTTCGGCCGTAGACTTCCTGTTCGTCCAGGTAGACTTGATAATGGTCCGAGGCTCTATCATACGCCTCTTTCAAGGTAGAGCACATGAAAGGTGCGATCGTTCCCCTTATACTCCAGTCTAATCCCCGAACGAATCTCCTCGCCTTACTCGCCTCATCCGGTACGATCTCTTGAGCAAAACGCATCAGCTCAACGTACTGGTCGTAGTATTCCTGGATAGCCGCTCCCTTCTGTTTCAGTCGCAGAAACTCCTCACATTTAATCGCTCCCTTCTGTTTCAGTCGCAGAAACTCCTCACATTTAATCCCTTTAATACGCTCGGTGTGCAGAAACTCCTCACATTTAATCCCTTTAATACGCTCGGTGTAGAACTGTTCCCTTAATTCCAGCTTGAATTCTTCCCAACCAAATGCTGGGTCTTGTAGGAGGTTAGGTCCGACCGTCGCCCACCAGTTGTCTGCGGCTTTCGTCAGGTAATAGACTGCAGAGGATACTCGTTGATTCGCAGGACAATTCACTGCGTTGAGCAACTTATCGAACGTTCGGATCCACTCCTCCAGAATCACCGGATCCTTTTCACCTGCGTAGTACGGTGGTTGTCGGTTGGCGATTGCCTTAGCGAAATCCACTCTTGGTTGTCCCTGGTTTTGGTTTTGACCTTGCTGAGCTAGCATAAACTCAGCCATTCTCTCCATTGCCTGAACCATTCGATCTATCGCAGAGAGGTTATTGTCGTTACCCGCAGGCGCATTCCGTCTCGGCGGCATCTTTGCTGGACGATAATCCCAAGTTAGTACTCGTGGTATAAAAGTCCTCACGGAATTTAGCTAGTTAGGCAGTTAATATAGCACCTACTCAAGTCCTATACAGTCCTTCCTAACATTCACCCTCAACACACCCTCTAAGCAAGGATCTTAACATAGTATAATAATAATCAACGCATTACGCTAGCAAGCTCACTCACAACAGCTTAAGCAAACACATGCAAGAAAACACAGATATTGATCATATTATTCCACGACCAGAATCGTGAGATTCTGCGGAGTAAAAAGTGAAATACCCCCTTCTTATGCCACCCGGCCTCCATTCCAGCTCTGCTCTGAACTTGTACTCGTCGAACTGTAACAATAACTTAGATTGGTCTTAACAAACCTAAGCTGACTTCGAAACTTGGTTAACTCGAAACTAGAGCTGACTCAAAAAAAAGTTTGACTTAGGACTCTGACTCGAAACAGGGCTCTGATACCAACTTGTAACACCCCGACTCGGCTGTACCGAACAATCGGAGTAGTTACCGCCACACCTAGACTGAACCCAATCACATTCAGATAGGATTCGATCTAGATGCACAGGCTCAAGATAAGGGAACTGCACTATAACATCGTAACCATCAACTTGATATGCATTTGTATAGCATCGACAAAAGGAGTAGCTAAATTAGCTACCAAAATGTACCAAGGTTTTAAATACAGCCCATCAAAAGGGTTAAGCTAGACCCGACTTTGCTAGTCATTCTAGAACTGCATAGCTACAAAAGATATATATACACAAAAGATCAGACTTGACTCCCCACCCTAGACACTACCTAGTCTAACGAGTGGTACACCGGGCCAGTGTAGGTGCCCCAAACGACGTGCCACTCACCCTCAAACCAAGTGATGTGGTCCAGAAACTTGCAGGTATTGATATACATCATCCATTCCTCGTGATAGTCTGGGGGACTCGGGTCCCACGGGTATGGATAGCGAACAACAAACTCGAGAGGGTCGCTATCGGGTAAAACCTCTATGGGGTAAAACCCATAACTAGCCTGGATGACGTCAAAAGGACACAACGGTTCGACAGGGGCCGGGGACCAAACCGGTACCGCTGGTGAGACAGTAGTGGGAGCAGGATCGGGAGTACAAGTCAGCACAGGAGGATCTGGTGCATAGCCGGGTGCGTACGGGTCACCATCAAGTATGTACTGGGCGTAATCATCGTAATCTAGGTCCGGGAACTCGAACTCCGATGGATCGGAGTCCGCTGGGCTGCATGAGCCCACACTAGATTCCATCTGATAAAGGACACAATGAAGTGTAGTTAGCACGACGGCTAAGTAAGGAAATCCATTGTCACTCGAAAGTAAACAAAGGTTTCAAAAACCACATAATACTCAGAAAACGGTAAACTTTACCTATCAGTTGCCATCTACCTGCAATCAGATTAACAATAAGGACAGTATAGTCTAGTATATGAGTGACATCAGCATGTAATACTTTCATCTCAGAGAATTCCATCATTTAATTCAAAATAGAGAGTTCAACAACACACACTTTACTGTTCGGAATATTCGTGATATTTTATTCTGCGATCTAGTTACGGAGTAACTAGATTTGCATAGTTAGTAAAGTTTTACTTAGTTTCCCCTTGGATAAACGTAAGGCATATTTGGAACAAGTTCAAGAACCTCGGGCCGCGGCACTCATGCCTCCCGCAAGTCACCATCTCAATAACTTTGGGGCCACGGCTCACAAGCCTCCCGCAAAGTCAAACATCTCAATAACTTCCGGGCCCCGGCTCGCAAGCCTCCCAAGAAGTCAAACATTTCAATAACTTTCGGGCCACGGCTCCCGTAGGCCTCCCGTAAAGTCAACATTTCAATAACTTTCGGGCCACGGCTCCCACAGGCCTCCCGTAAAGTCAACATTTCAATAACTTTCGGGCCACGGCTCCCACAGGCCTCTCGTAAAGTCAACATTTCAACAACTTTAGGGCCCCGGCTCACAGGCCTCCCGTAAAGTCGGACATTACAATAACCATTATCCAAAACTAAGGTTTTCGAACATTCTTTCTCCCTTGGGTTTTATTAGTATATTCACATGATGACTCAAACGATCATTCTCATCTAAAAATATTTCCAAAATACCCATATTTGTCCAAGACTTTGCAACATGAAATTTTCAAGTGACAAGGTCACACTTGTTCCTTAAAAGCACAATTTTTCCCAAATTGATGAACATAATTTTACAAAATAATATTTGAGCTTTCAAAAATAGACTCGGTTGCCCGTAGGCCTTCCAAACATCATAACACTCGGGAGCAAAAACATCGGAAGAAGGTTCGATCGAAAACGAGTCCGCGTCGCGCGGACTCGCGGTTGTCCGCAGCGACGGACGCACGGCGGAAGCGTGCATCCTGGCCGCGTCTGCACGTTCGGCAAATGACGCCAAAAATCTGGGCGCCACGGACGCGCAGCGGACGCGCGTCCGTGGTTGCGTCCGGCCTTTCGGCCGTGACGCCGTAGTCTCGGACACCTGCGGACGCGCGTCCGCGGTGGCGTCCGGCCTCTCGGCCGCGACGCTGAAATCCTGGGCGCCGATGGACGCGCGTCCATGGCAGCGTCCATCCGATTCTCCCAACTTCGGGCAGCAAAAACTGGGTTATAACGCCCCGTTTTTCCACTATTTTCGCAAGTATAAGCCTCAATGAACGTAAACACAACATATACATGCATAAGTTAACTATGAACATGCATACAAAAATCACCAAAAATCAAGATGTAGTCTTTTGAGCCAACTTGTAGATCCATAAACTTAACACATAATTTGCTCATAAAATTCCTAGTCACATAATTTACTAGCATTTGATCACCTTCAAGTGACTAAACCAACTTAAGGGGTTCCTTACCTCCCAAGTAGATTTTAAAACCGTAGAAAGTTGATGATCTTCTCCTTCAAACCTTTCACCAAAGATCCTAAACAAATTCACCATAATAACAACATTTTCATGAATCCTTAGTTTAAACTTAAATTCTAGGAAGGATTCTAGTCATATTGACCGAACAAACCAAAGTTTTTACCTATAATAGAGCACTTGAGTTGGAGAGAAAGCTATGGAGTCCTTGATCACAATGTAGAAGAATGAGGTTTCCTTCCTCTTCTTTTCCTTATGATTTTCGAAAATAGGAGGGGAGAGAGAGATGATGATGATGATGATGGGAGGTTAGCTTGAAGATTAAGAAACAAGTATACCATCCCATACCTCTTATGACATTGCATTAATTAAATTACCATGTGGTGAAATAGGGTGACACTTGTCAACTCCCCATGGTAGATCTTGAAGAGTAGGGATTATTTTGCCAGTTTGGGATTAAATCAGATAAAGGTGCGGAGGATTATAACTTAATTCGGGAAAATTCTAACACCAAAATTATCCTAAAAATAATCCCGTTATTAACCGCTGAAATTGGGAATTTTTCGGTATCTCTCGAAGTATAGGTACGAAGGTCCGTAACAATCTCACTCTTACAGTCCGTTTAAATTTCTCTTGAACTAAGTAGAAAGTTCAGGCTTAATCGTATCATACTTAGTAATCCACTTTCTAGGAGGAATTCGAACTGTATATGCATCCTTTAAAATTTTACGGTTCGTGACCGGTACGTAGATCGCAGCTTATTAATAACTAGTCTCAAAAAAAAAAAAAAATTCTTTTGAAGTACCGAGAGATCTTCTCATAAATGTCATTGCCTAAAAAAATATATTTTCGAACCCTAACTTTGTCGGAAAACCGAGGGGTTACAGATTGTGCCAGCATCAAGTGTGACTTCCATAGTAGCAATCAAGGCATGTTGGTACTCCAAGTACCTGGAATCGAGGAGAGATAGTTTGGCAACTACAGGTTGACCTTCCTGTCATGGTAGGTTATGGCAAAACGAATTGCTCCAAAATGGATATGGGTATATCCTTCTCTTCTCCATATGGCTGGAAATTCATCAGGGATTTCAAGAGTAATAAACTGCTCTTGCTGGGTAGAATAGATAGGACATCGACTCATGGATGAAGTACAGATATATTCTTTGGGAACTAAGGATCTTTTCTGGTAAATAGCCTTGAGGGATTTAACCAAAAGGTTGGATTGATTTCTTTTGTTGAAAGCAGAATAGGGATTAAGAAGTGGAAGATGGGTTTCTTCTATTTTTTGGTCCTCTTTAAGATAATTTATCTCATAGAGATAATCCATCTTAGAAGAGAGTGATTTTTTAAGAAATGGGTTTTCTAAAGAAAAGGAAGAGCGATTAGGTACTATGGCTGTAGATGAAGAAGCAGTGGATGAAGACAAATTCAGGGGTCACCAATCTGATGAAGAGTGGCTAGTTTCAAGATAAGGTGAGAGAAAAACAAAAGCCTCTCCCGGGCATAACAAAACTCTCAAACCACTTTATGAGGACTAGTCTCTTCAAAAGAAAGGATTATTTGAGACTCAATAGCAGGAACATAACCATAATTCTATTCTAAAACCTTCAACTGAAAACTTAGAAACTCATGATACCAAATAACGTTGAAAGACCATAACTACCTCGAACAATGCATTCGCACACCCCACCCCACAAAATCAAAAAAATGTTTAAAAGAAAAAACCAAGCCCTAGGCAAACGATCAACACAAAGACTCAGCTTAGTAGTGCACCACATTACATTAAAGGACAATTGAGAAACCCCCAAGCAACTGAATGAAACACATCGACGACCATTAATCATGAACTGACGATGCAACCCACATCTGTGCATTCGGACACACTCCCACTCAAACAAAACTATTTACAATTAAAAACAATAATTTGAAATAATCAATGAGAATAGAGATAACCTGTAACACCCCAAAATTTCAAGCTTTGGCTTACTAAAAATAACCTTACTAAAAATAGAATATTGAATTCCAAATATCATAACTTCAAATAAAATCCATAAAGTCTAGTTCCAGGGTGCTACCGCCACACTTAACCTTACAAGGATAGGTGTAAGGCAAAACAAAACATAATATTTGAGTCCTCAATTCATAAGTCCTTTCCAAAAGATAACATAAAGTCTATTAAGCTACATAAGCTTTTATTAAGTCTTGATAGCCATCAAGAACTTGATCTACCGCGCTCATAGCAACCCCATCAAACATTTCCTGTTACTCAAATAGACAACAACAACACATAAAAGAAAAGGGGTTAGCAAAACTTTGCTAAATAAGGGACTGCCTGCCCTTAAAACAAATTAAGTAAATAAAATACTTTACTCAAAAACTTGACTGCATTGCCTTTGATTCAAAATTTTATAAATCAAGAAATGATAGAAACAGTGGAAGTAGGTTACATATACAGATAGGGTCCTTTAATCTTAGGCCCTAGTGAACAGCTCCACGCTGAACACTCCGCATAATTCCCATGCTAATGGAAACAGGACTCCAACCTTAAGTGTGCACACCCCCGAGTGAGGATTCCAAGCCTCACCGAGAAGTTACTAGTCCTAGTATTCGGGGATTTTTCCTACCGAATACTCCTCAAAACAGGGTACAAAGACCCTAGTGGTAGGCATAAACTAACCACTCCTCAACTCAACAGGACAATAAATGCCCTAGTATCCGGGGATGGTTCCTACCAAATACTCCTCAAACAGGGTATAAACCCTAGTGGTAGGATTATCCTAACCACTCCTCAACAGGGCATAGTGAAGAGCGCAGTTTTGCGTAGGGTGATTCGTCAAAAGATATTTATGTTAAAACGGAAAGTCAGTGACTCCCCGAGTGTCATATTTATGTTAAAACGGAAAGTCAGTGACTCCCCGAGTGTCGGTCTTATGTTAAAACGGAAAGTCAGTGACTCCCCGAGTGTCGGTCTCGAAGTAAAACGGAAAGTCAGTGACTCCCCGAGTGTCGGTCTCGAAGGAGGGACGTGGAGGTGTGTCAAGTGTTCGGGAGTTTACTTGATTGGGTCATGCATTGGATTCGAGTGTGGTGTTGGGTGGATTTGTGAGTGAAAGGAGTTCATAAAGTTTGGTTTGATTGTAAGTTGTGAGTGAAAGGAGTTCATAAAGTTTGGTTTGATTGTAAGAGAGTAGTGAAAGGAGTTCATAAAGTTTGGTTTGATTGTAAGAGAGTAGTAAAGTAAAAAGGGTTTGAAAATATGTAAAAGGGGTAGGGATTGGATAGTGTTCATCTATGTTGCATTGTGGTGTGACTAAGGTAATGGATAGATAATGCAAGGATGTTGGCTATTCAAGAGTGTGTTGTCTTAGTCCTTTTCCACCTTTGTTGTAATACCCCGTATTTTCCTAACATTATTATTTTATCCTAAGGTATTGACATACATGAATTATGATCTCCCGATACTTCAAAAGAATTTTTATAAGTGAGTATAGTTGCGAGCGTACGTCTCGGTCATGAACCGTAAAATTTTTAGGAACTAGTATTTGGACTTGTTTGTCCTAGGAAATGGATTTCTAGACACCATACTATTATTCTTGAATTTCCTATTTAATTAGATTAGCCCATAGCAGCGAAAATTTATTTTGATCGTACATCGCTAAATTTCGCGGTGTACCGAACCTAGCCCAATTTTGAGGGTTAGTCTGGAATAAATTTTTAGTTTCGGAAATTATTCTATCTGGATTATTTTCCACCGAAACTTTATCTGTTTGGACCCCAACTGATAAGTTGGAAGATATTTTATTATTTTATTATTTTTTTTCCAATCTTATCACATAAGATTGTGATGTAGTATAAAAGCCAATTATGTGTGATGTGAGTATAAAAGCCATTTGTTTCCCTTTTCTTCTTCCCATTGCCGAAATCACAAAGAGAGGAAGAGAGATGATTTTCACCATTTTCCTCCATTAAAACCATAGCCAAGCTTTGTTCACAACTCTCAAATTGTTCGGTAAGATTCCAATTTTATTCGGTAGAAAGCTTTGTATTCCTTCCTAGGTTATGAATCTATGCTTAGTTTCTTGATATTTGATGTTTTGGTGTTGATTTGGACCTAGGGTTTTAAGGTGAAAGTTGGGGAAAGATCCAAGAATTTCTTCCTAAGGTGTTAATAAACCTTTGAGGTAAGGAATTCCCTTAAGTTGGAATTAGTCACTTGAATTTGGATAATTGATTTTGGTTGAAATATGGTGTTTTTGGAGCTTTGGGAATATTTTTGTATACATGTTCATAGCTTGGATATGCTTGTATATGTTGTATTTATGTCCATATAGGCTTATACTTGTGAAAATAGTGAAAGGAAATCAGGGTAGATTCTGGCAGTAACTTCCGAGATTTATTGGGAAATATTGGTAAGGTATTTTAATCCTATTTTTTTAGACATGTATTTATATAAGTGTAGAACCCGCATATAAAATTTCATAATGATCGGAGTAGTGGAAGTATGGTTTTCGAATTTTTCTCCAAAACTGGTCCAGAGAGAAAAATTCTGGACAGCACACTGCCAAGGGCAAAGATGGAATTTTCTGTGTTTATTCGCGGACCAAAATGACCAAAACTTTTTACGGACATCAAGTACTATAAGTTGGGATTCTACCATAAAAATTTCAAGTGAAAAAGAGTTCGGGAACTATTTTTACCGGCTCAATCTTTCGGACTGCGCCAAGCTGAAATTTTCTGAATTATGCTTAGTATGATTATGGATGTGTTAATGATAATTGTGAGGTAGTTAGTGAGTTAATGGTGATTAGGTGATGCTAAGGACGTGGATTAATGATGGAGATTAAATGATAATCTCATGATTTTTGGGTTATGGTTAGGCAATGACCTTACCTATTAGAATTTATATATGTTTGGATGTACGATATCCTCAAGTTATGATCTAATGGTGTTGATCATGGTGGAAGTTGTTGAGGACGATAGTTAAGGATGTTGNTTTGTGAGTGAAAGGAGTTCATAAAGTTTGGTTTGATTGTAAGAGAGTAGTAAAGTAAAAAGGGTTTGAAAATATGTAAAAGGGGTAGGGATTGGATAGTGTTCATCTATGTTGCATTGTGGTGTGACTAAGGTAATGGATAGATAATGCAAGGATGTTGGCTATTCAAGAGTGTGTTGTCTTAGTCCTTTTCCACCTTTGTTGTAATACCCCGTATTTTCCTAACATTATTATTTTATCCTAAGGTATTGACATACATGAATTATGATCTCCCGATACTTCAAAAGAATTTTTATAAGTGAGTATAGTTGCGAGCGTACGTCTCGGTCATGAACCGTAAAATTTTTAGGAACTAGTATTTGGACTTGTTTGTCCTAGGAAATGGATTTCTAGACACCATACTATTATTCTTGAATTTCCTATTTAATTAGATTAGCCCATAGCAGCGAAAATTTATTTTGATCGTACATCGCTAAATTTCGCGGTGTACCGAACCTAGCCCAATTTTGAGGGTTAGTCTGGAATAAATTTTTAGTTTCGGAAATTATTCTATCTGGATTATTTTCCACCGAAACTTTATCTGTTTGGACCCCAACTGATAAGTTGGAAGATATTTTATTATTTTATTATTTTTTTTCCAATCTTATCACATAAGATTGTGATGTAGTATAAAAGCCAATTATGTGTGATGTGAGTATAAAAGCCATTTGTTTCCCTTTTCTTCTTCCCATTGCCGAAATCACAAAGAGAGGAAGAGAGATGATTTTCACCATTTTCCTCCATTAAAACCATAGCCAAGCTTTGTTCACAACTCTCAAATTGTTCGGTAAGATTCCAATTTTATTCGGTAGAAAGCTTTGTATTCCTTCCTAGGTTATGAATCTATGCTTAGTTTCTTGATATTTGATGTTTTGGTGTTGATTTGGACCTAGGGTTTTAAGGTGAAAGTTGGGGAAAGATCCAAGAATTTCTTCCTAAGGTGTTAATAAACCTTTGAGGTAAGGAATTCCCTTAAGTTGGAATTAGTCACTTGAATTTGGATAATTGATTTTGGTTGAAATATGGTGTTTTTGGAGCTTTGGGAATATTTTTGTATACATGTTCATAGCTTGGATATGCTTGTATATGTTGTATTTATGTCCATATAGGCTTATACTTGTGAAAATAGTGAAAGGAAATCAGGGTAGATTCTGGCAGTAACTTCCGAGATTTATTGGGAAATATTGGTAAGGTATTTTAATCCTATTTTTTTAGACATGTATTTATATAAGTGTAGAACCCGCATATAAAATTTCATAATGATCGGAGTAGTGGAAGTATGGTTTTCGAATTTTTCTCCAAAACTGGTCCAGAGAGAAAAATTCTGGACAGCACACTGCCAAGGGCAAAGATGGAATTTTCTGTGTTTATTCGCGGACCAAAATGACCAAAACTTTTTACGGACATCAAGTACTATAAGTTGGGATTCTACCATAAAAATTTCAAGTGAAAAAGAGTTCGGGAACTATTTTTACCGGCTCAATCTTTCGGACTGCGCCAAGCTGAAATTTTCTGAATTATGCTTAGTATGATTATGGATGTGTTAATGATAATTGTGAGGTAGTTAGTGAGTTAATGGTGATTAGGTGATGCTAAGGACGTGGATTAATGATGGAGATTAAATGATAATCTCATGATTTTTGGGTTATGGTTAGGCAATGACCTTACCTATTAGAATTTATATATGTTTGGATGTACGATATCCTCAAGTTATGATCTAATGGTGTTGATCATGGTGGAAGTTGTTGAGGACGATAGTTAAGGATGTTGGTTGATTTTAAGTATGAGATGGACATATGAAGTGTATCCAAAAATGCTTATGAAAACTTACGTTGAAAAACGTATGCTATTTTGATATAAAGGTTGTCAAAACCTTATTGTTTGAGAAAATGATGTTTGAAAATCCTTCAGGGGCTAAAGAGGTAGCCGATTTCAAATATTGGACTCATTTGTGAAATATGTCCAAAAGAAATGATTTGAGTAAGAAAAACTGAAGGAAGAATCATGTTTTCAAACCGTAGTTTCTAAAGTAAGTGAGGAGGACCTTGATTGACCCACGGGTGGCTTTAAGTGCCCTTGCCCAGTGGTCGTTATATTGTTAGAGCGAAGTCTATTTGCCGTTATGTCGTCATGTTGGAATAAGGAGAGGTGCCCACGGGAAGGCTTGAGTGCCACAGCCCGGGGTTGGGATAAGGGAGGAACCTACGGGAGGGCTGGAGTGCCATGGCCCGAGGTTGTAGGCCTCACTCTTACTATATGAAACTAAGGAAGTTTTAAAAATGAGTAAAGAGTTACTCTGTAACGTCTTTGAGAAAGAAATGATTTTGTCTTACTAGACGAGTGGATTTTGATTCACTGAACGATATACTATTTTCCCAAATGATTATGTTTTCAAACCTTTGTCTACTTTTGAGTGACATCGGATTTCCTTACTTAGCCGTCGCGCTAACTACACTTCAATGTGTTTCTTATCAGTTGCAGATTAGTGTGGGCCCCTGTAGCCGATGAGCTCGGAATAGAAGGGAAGTACAGGTTGAGGTCTACTCTTTGATGTAGACAGGGATTGTTATTAATGTTGTAAGTTTAGCCTGTGCACTTAGAGTGGAGTTTGTCAAAGAGGTGATAGAATTCACTCTAGGTGTGGCGGTAGCACCCGGTTTTCTGTTGATATGATGTAAGCTTCCGCAGCGTTTTATTACGGATTTTGTAATAAATGTAAGAGTTGAAAATTGGGGTGTTACATTTGTGTACTAAGGCTTCTTTGACTAAGGATTGCCTTCAAGCATCCAAGGCTCTAAGAGGAATTTTATTAAACACTTAAGCTACACACTATCCTACTATTCTTAAGAAGTCCATAGGAACTATGATAGTGTCAAGCTTCAAATCCTAACTCTAATCAAAGACATGAAAGAGTCAAGAGCTCAATCTCTCATCTAGATTGGCCAAATCCAAACAAGATCTCATCAAAACAACAATCAATAGACAAGAATAGATAATCCAACAACATAAGCATTTAGATCCGAAATATAGAGATATGATCAACACACTAGCAACATTCAATCACACAATCCAAATCCCTAGATTAAACTAGCCACTCATGATATGAAATTCAACACAAAAGCTAATTCAATCCAAGAACAAAATAACTAAATATTATAGAAATGAAATAGAGATCACCTAGAGTGAAGTAAACCTTCAATCCAAGCTTTGTAGTCTTCTACAATGGAGATTGATCTAATCTAAGAAATGAAAAACTAAGAAAAATGGAGAAAGTTCTCCAAAGGAAAAACTAAGAAAGGGAAAACTAAATTTCTGGGAACCTCCTCTGAAAATCTATCAAAGGGGTTTAAATAGTCTCCGAAAAAGCAACCCTAATCGAAATTCGCGCAGTGCAGTCTCCACGCCTGCTCACACGCGTGTGAGTGTGCGTGGGAGGCTATTGGATTATTTCCATGCACGCTCACACGCGTGTGGCCATCCTGTTGGGTCCTCCGGGGCTCTGTTCTTGTCTGGTTCGCTCTTTAAGCTCAGCTTTTGCTCGTATTTGCTCCCGGGGCTCCTGTTTCACCTCCTTTAGGCTAAAAGTAGCTTTTGTGCGTCGGTTAGTGATTTTCAAGCATTTATGAGCAGCTTTTGTGCGTCGGTTAGTGATTTTCAAGCATTTATGAGCATAATTCACCAGTCGGTTAGTGATTTTCAAGCATTTATGAGCATAATTCACCATTCGGTTAGTGATTTTCAAGCATTTATGAGCATAATTCACCATGCGGTTAGTGATTTTCAAGCATTTATGAGCATAATTCACCATGTAAGGATGCTATAAACGTGATAAAACACCCTAATATGAGCTTGATTTAAGGGTATTTCGGAGGCTTATCAAATTTTCCACACTTTGCTTGTTGCTTGCCCTCAAGCAAGACATTTTACTATTTAAGCATATAAGTCTCCGAGATACTTTCTCATGCAAAACAAAGCTTTCGGCAAGTCAAAATGATGGGTGTCTAAGACTGTTGAAACGGGAGAAATCATTTGTGTTATCTACAAAGGATTTTGGTCAGATGTCATCAACTCAAGAAATATTTTCGGGAAATAAAAACCTTTCATAGATAAACAAGTAAAACAAGGGATCACACTCCTCGCACCATACGCAAGCATGCATTTCCGATGTTTTGGTTCACCTTCTATTTAAATAGGGCCTCTAGCCGATCCCACTTGTGGGAACGATGTGCACTAGCTAATAAACTTTCCATCCTTATACGCCAAAGCCCAACGTAAATGTAAATGAGGGTAGGGGTATGGACCACTCNACGCCAAAGCCCAACGTAAATGTAAATGAGGGTAGGGGTATGGACCACTCACCGCTTTTGGCTTAGCGCGGTCCCTCTTTCTTCTCACTTCCTAAGATAACGTCATCGAGCCACCATACTTCACATGAAGCTCCATGCTTTTTCGAAGACAGTGCAATAGGTACCCGAATCCTAGCGAAGCGGCTCACCTCATCTCTATTTTCTCAATTCTTGGGATCTTTTTATGTGAACAACCGACTCCAGATGAAGCTTTTTGCTTACCGAAGACTATGGTTTGAACACAACCCAACGAATTGGCTTCCCTCAATTTTTTTTTAACTTGGTGATTGGCCTTTTGCCTTTTCGACTTCTCTCCATGTCAACTCCTCATGCCTTTTTCTATTTATGATCAAGGGTTTTGTTTTCTCATTAAGCTTACCAACAGGCTCACCTTTTGCCCCATGCCCTACCAAGGTTAGTTCAATTCCGGGCCTCGCTAGTTTTATCTTTCTCAAATTAAAAAGTGCACACTCCCACTTCGAGAGATCCTTGACTAAGGTCCTACGTAAATAAGAGGTGAACATCATGCAAGCAGGCAATAATATAAACTTAATTGGCTCTAAACACTCTCATTGGTGCGAAAAGTAACTTCCCCAAAGATATTTCAAGAGTAAAAATTTTTGGGCATCCAGTCAAAATTCTCTCTAGATAACACAAATAATAACTCTCTTTTCAAAACTGCAAATGCACCCGCTTATCATTCCCAAGAGCTCCAACTTCTTATTCTAAGCATGTAAGCATATAAAGCACAGAGTGCGTCCTTTCCACACTTTAAAATAAACATCGTCCTCGATGTTTCCATACGATATAGGGTAAAGGAATAAACATGGATACTAAGGATTAGACAAATAAAAGATCCCTTTCCATACTTTGGAATTTACTCTGGGATATAGGGTATGCATCATATGATCCTACTTAATATGGTAAGCTCTATCAGAACACATACACAAAGCTATATAAACAAATATTTCCACACTTTAGAGATCAAAACGGGGCTTAAAATAGAAAAGGGATAAGAGGATAAACCAAGTATGCATCCCTCTTTCCACACTTTAGCTTCCAACATAGGCCTGCCCCCGTTATAGATTCTCTATAAGAAATGAAGACATAACATACAAAAGGGTTTTCGGAGTACTATTCAATTATTGTAAGCTGATAGAAATATAAAAGCAATAAAACATAAACATAGATAATAAAACATGTAAATTAACAAAATTATTCAAATCGAAATGCGAATAAGTAAAGCAGTTAGAATGTAAATAACATAAAGCAATAAAGGTAAAGTAAAGCGAATAAAAGAAAAGAAATAAAGAAATAAAGGTCGAAACCCCGCGCATAGGGATCCTAGTGTTCAAATGGGACCATCAATCAAAGTAACCAGTGTCAACGGACTTTCAGAATCAAGTATCACATGTCAGGATCGAGAACGGGTGAAGGAAGGCATCACTGATCACCGAAGGAGGGAGGGTGGAACTGCCTATCAAATCTAGCCTCAAGCTCAGCAATTCTTCTATCATTTTCCTCTACCGCCCTTCTCATGCGGTTAAGCTCTTCAGTGTGGACATCTTGTCTCGCAGATATGGATGTAAAGTGGCCTTCCTGCCACGTTCGCTGCTCGTGCTAATAGTTCATCTGTTCTTCGTGGAGCTGCCTGTGAAAGGTCTGAGTCGTATCCCAATCCATGGGAGTAGGGCCTTGCTCCTGCGCAGCATCGTTCTCTTCGTTCTCTTCATCCTCATCATTATCATCAGAAGCCGCTAGATCCGGTGCATCATCACCTCCTAACCTCAAATTCATGGCAAAGAACTCACCCACAGAGAAAGCAACCATGAAACCTTCATCCTTCTCTTCCATCAAACGTTCAGTAAGGCCCAACCGGTGGCACAATCTTGTAACAAAAGGTCCAATGAACACAGTCTCAACCTTAGGCTTTTGTTGGGTTTGGAGCCACTTTCTAGCTTGCATGCCCATGTTGATGTCAACTTCATTCTCCATGCACCACATATAAAACAAATCTTGTTTATAGACCTTGTTGCGATTGGTGGTTCTGCCGGAGAGATTCATTGTAAAGGCTAATCTGATAGCCTTTAAAGCATTTCTGGTGATGAGGTTTGCCTTGACGTTTGCTGAATTATACGGGGCATTGTTGGTGATGCTCTTCGCTACTGCTTCCGAATCAAAATCCTCTTTAAACTCTCTGAAATACGGCATAGAGACGCTCACAACATCATGGAATCCAAGCATAACACCTAAAGTGTTAACTGACATGCTATAGTGGTTGCCAAACAGTGTGAAGGAAATGGACTCTCTCGCATTGTTGACTTCCTTACGGATCTCCAATGTTGCCAAAAATTCATACGTCACAGGCGCGAAGGTAGGTCCTCTCCACTCGAAAAGTCGGCGGAGCTGTGGGTGCCTTAGAAGTCCACTCACCTCATTCAAACAATCGAATTCTGCCAAAATATTGTCGTCGAAGCAACGACCTACCGATAGCTGCTTCCCCTTGTAATTATCCACTGATGTCAGCTGGATGGGTGTCAAGTGTCTTAGTGACCTTGAACCACGCTCCTGGGGAGCTTGTTGAACTACCTCTCGTGGTCGTGCTCGCAACCTGCTAGATTCACCATGATCGTATTTGGTTTTCTTTGCAATTTCTTTTGCGCGTCCCATCCTACAAATTTTAGAAATTAACATTCATGGTAATTGGTTTTGAATAAATATTTTTCAAATAAGTCACCATTGCATTTATGTAAAATTCCTTGTCAAGTTAATGGATTTCAAATATATAGGGCTAAGAATTTTTCGAAAATTTTGCCATAGTTTCCCCTATATTTTGAACAATTATAGCATAAGAATATCAACAATATCATTCCATTATCACACACATGCATAATTTCATCATAAGATAATTCAATTTGATATTCAAATAAGAAGTCAACTATAAATGTCAAGAATTTCAAAAAGTCAACTTCATCTTCTTCCCCAAATTCA
Organism: Ipomoea triloba; assembly: GCF_003576645.1. Classification (NCBI taxonomy): domain Eukaryota; kingdom Viridiplantae; phylum Streptophyta; class Magnoliopsida; order Solanales; family Convolvulaceae; genus Ipomoea; species Ipomoea triloba. Next base: position 20,060,044 of record NC_044923.1, on the reverse strand, counting down.
AAAATTAGGGTTTGAAATTGAAAATTCAATTTTGGGCAATGTAGCATGTGAAAAGTCAAATTGATGGCATGTAATAGTTCTATAACAAGTTTCCACATCAATTCAAGCATCAATTTCCTAATTTGAACAAGAAATTTAACAAACTCATTTGTTCATCAATGGTGTTCACACTAGAAGCTCAAAAATATATCAATCCATCAATGTAATCATCAAATAACCAAAGAAAACATCAAAGGATAGTTCTATGAAGCATTATAAACCAATTTAAACATTCAAAACATTCAAAATCATGCAAGGTAATGTAGAACAAATTTTCACATTCAAGTTCTTCCAAACTCATGAATATTCAAGGATAAATAGTTAAAAGATGAGAAATTACCTTGATGGTGATGCTTTTAACCTTCTTTGAAGTAAAAATAAGATATATGTTCAAACCTTGAGTATGGATTTCACCTTGCGTGGAGAAGAGAAGAGAAAATAGGGTTTGGGAGCAAAAATGGCGTGGAAGGCCGAAGGGGGGGGGGTGTGTTTAATTCGTGGGGGTGCTTTCACGCCGGCAACACGCGTGTGTGCGTGTGTGGGAGCTTACTGCCTCGCTCTCACGCACGGCTACACGCGTGTGAGCGTGCGTGTGGGGGCTTACTGCCTCGCTCTCACGCACGGCTACACATGTGTGAGCCTACGTGTCAGTCCGGTGCACTATTTTCTTCCGGTTTTGATATTTCCCTTCATACCTATGTCCGAAATAGACCTTTACAAAGCTATTTTTAGTCTCGAATCCTACAAGTTAGTCCTCAAAACATGGTTCCATTTGATTGTAGCAAATTATTAGATCAAAAACATAAAAACGAAAGCATAAAAACAATGTAAAAGCATATTATTAAAACCTTGGGTTGCCTCCCAAGGAGCGCCACAGTTTACGTCATTGGCTAGACGCATTATACCTTGTTCGAAAATCAACCATATTCCTTGGTAGTGGGTAGGAAGCATTTTGGTACCCACGTGTTCTTCCATGTAAGCTTATTATTCCTCCACTTCGATTTTGGTTTCATCTTTGTTTTAACCTTTGCCCTTGCGTCTTTATCAGTTCCTTCTTTCACTGTTTCTTTTTCATCATTCGTGGCTTGCCCATCAAATCTCAGGGTTATTTCACCTGAACTCACATCTATGCGTGCATGACAAGTAGCCAGAAATGGTCTTCCGAGAATTAAGGATCCATGGGGCTCATTATCACCCATCTTGCAAACAACAAAATCGACAGGCACAAGAAATTTTCCTATTCTTACTAAAACATCTTCCGCTAAGCCTTCCGGATACCGTGTGGTTCCGTCAGCTAAACGTAGAGTTAGCCTCGTCGGTTTCAAGCATGAGAAGTTCAATTTTTCAAAAAGATTTGAAGACATGACATTAATAGATGCACCAAGATCAGCAAAAGCATTTTGAGGTTCCAAGTTCTGTATAGAACAAGGAATTAACAAAGCTCCAGGGTCGCCCTTCTTTCTGGGGTTACCCTCAGTCAAACAAGCCGAAGATTCTTGGCTTAAACAAGTAAAATTATCACAATTGTCATTCTCAAATAACTCACAACATTCTTTGTTATTGAAAAATTTTCAGATAAAAGCATTAATTATACCATCTCGAGCCGTTTCTTTTTTCCTTTGAACTTTTGATTTTGTCTCGTGGTAGCTCCTTTTCTTTTGGGCATACTTCCGAAGTGGTTTTCTCCTTGCTTTCCTTCATTGAGATTGTGCACGAACCGCTCGCATTTTTTAATTTAAGATTCGGACTACAAGAGGTAGTCTCATCTCCCTTACCTTCCTTCTTACATTGGCATGTTCCACATATGGCATCCATCGGATCACACTTTTCGTGTTCTTCTTCCTTGGCATCTACGACATTGACTCTCTCTTTTAGATTGTTCTCAGTGTTACTCGGGAGTTATCCGTAATGTCTATCCGACATCATCTTAAACATTTGAGAGATTTGATTCTTGATTGTCTTCAATGTAGCTTTAGACTCTTGTCTAAGACTAGAAATTTCTTGTCGAATCTCTTGAGTAATCTCTTGTTTTAGATTTGCCCGATCATTTTTGAGTTCCATGATCGTCCTTGTAAGTCTTTCATCTACTTCACGGATATCATCCCTTCTCTGTTGAGTAAAGTCAAGTTGAGAGTTGTATTGTGGCCTGTATTGGGTCATTTGATTTCCATTTCCTTGGTTTTGATTATACATCAATCTGTTCTTATCATTTTGTCCATATGCAGGCTTGTTTCCATAGTTGTATTGTCCTCTCGCTTGATATCCATCATTGTTGCTACTGTTCAAACCCTCTCCCTGTTTCCAATTATTGTTTGATCTTTGATTCTGTCCATAAGCATTGAAGTTGGAGTTCCTTTGGTAATCTACCGCCTCAACTTGCTCAGATGCAGACGGAGAAGTGCAAATATTAGTATCATGAGGTCCTCCACAGATGTTACAATAAAGTGCCAAAGCCATACAAGGCTTGGGTTTTCCTTCCATTTTTTCTACCATAGTCTGTAGCTTTTTGATTTCGTGATTCATTGCCTCGATTTTTGCCTCGCTCGCCACACGGTTGTCAACTTCATATATGTCCCCGTGATCTCCTCGTCGGTCATACCAACAAGATGTATTCTTAGATATTCTCTCGATTAGTTCTTCAGCTTCGGTCAAAGCTAAGGAGACAAAGGCACCGCTGAAGGATGAGTCAAGCAACATCTTTCCTTCATTTGTTAGCCCTCCATAGAATGAGCTAATCATATCCCATGGGTGCATCAGATCTTGTGGGCATTGTCTTTTAAGAACCTTGAATCGTCGCCAAGCCTCTCCCAAACTCTCAAGCCTTCTTTGCTTGAATTATTGTATTAGCCTTCTAATCCTCATGGTTTTGGTAATGGGAAAGAACTCGTTCATGAATTCTCGATGCAACTGCTGCCATTGTAACACCCCACTTTTTCCACTTAAGAAAATACGGGTAAATTTTTTTTTTATTTACAATTCAACTATACAACAGCGGAAGCCTTCAACTACTAACAAAAAGGAAAAAGGGGCGTTATGCCACGCTTGAGTATCTCACTTATACTCAAACGCACAGGCTAAAACCAACTAATAACTATAACAACTTTCTAATTAATACAACGGTGAATTCTAATGGATTTAATTACAAGCTTAGAAATTTAGCGCGGATCACTCTCATGCCAATGCTATGTAATTCGTGCCTGCAAAATAACTAAAGATGGGAAAACAATGTCAGCACGACGGCTGGTAAGACTTACTCCTCCCCGTAAAATACTTTTGCACATAGCACATAGCATTTTGGAGCACATAATTCCATATTAACCCCATATGATCTCTTTATACTCATCCACATAAATCATTTTTTTATCCATTAGAACATGCTTATCTCAATTCAACCACATAGTAAATAATCATAGATTATAATTTTGCATAACGTTTCATAAGAATCATACAATCATTGAATTCCTCATAAAGTACTATTACTTTCACAACTTATCATTTTCATAATCATAATCATAAGTAATAAGAATCAAATACCAATTCACTCACATAAATAATTATTTAACTCCACATAAAATTCCATAATATCCACATTTTTTTTCCATTTTCATAAATAATAGGATTTAATCCTTTATTTACCATAGTATACTTTTCAAAAATCATAAATTCTCAAATTTCATAAAAACTTTACTTTGTGCCAAACTTGCACACTATAAAATACATATGGAAGCACATCAATCACACATAAATGGGACAGGGTCCTTTATTCTTAGGCCCTTAGTGCACGGTGCTTCCCACACATCCGAACACTCCACACTTTCCCATTTCTAATGGAAACCGGACTCTAACCTTAAGTGTACACACCCCTGAATGAGGATTCCAAGCCTCAACGGGAAGTTACCAGCCCTAGTAGCCAGGATAAGGTTTCTACTGACTACTCCTGAAACCCGTGGATTGTTCCTACCGAGTACTCCTCAACATAAAGTAATTACATATTCACAATTTTACAATTACACAATTTCACATAGCTTCCATAAGTTTTGAAAATATTTCACTTGACATAAAATTTACTCATAGACATACATCATAATTTCTTTAAAAATAATTCACACTTGAAATTTAAATCAATCCCACAAAAGGGTATACTAATATAAAATTTCATGTTTTGAAATTTTCCTTAGAAAATTCATTTCTCAATTAAATAGAACAAACTCACATTCCAATCAAAACTTCCATAACTTAAATAGAACAAACTCACATTCCAATCAAAACTTCCATAACTTAGCATAAAAGCTTGTTCATAATCATCATGAAAATATTTTATAAAGTACAAAATTATATCTTGGTGTTAAATCATATATTTTATAAAGTACAAAATTATATCTTGGTGTTAAATCATCCTCATAAAAGGATATATTGAAATCATACCAATATGTTACTCTTGTCCTTGAAAGCATTCTTAGAAAAATTCATGCCACATTAAATAGAATAGAACTCACATTATAGTCAAATTGTACCAATTTGACACTAACACAATTCTTATAGAAATATATCTCACAACACAAGTACGAAAATACACCACAATAATTATGTAAATACATACCGCATATAAGCAATACATATAATTCATATTTCAACACATATATATAAACATACGCCCATTGCTTATGTACATAAAACATTTTTTTTTAATTCTTTATGAGACATATGTACGTACATTACCCCGATAAATAAAATCATTTTTGTCCCATTTCCAATCATTAAATACTTCAACTTATAAGATGCTAATAAATAAATTTCTAGCATACAATTATACTACACAATAAGCACCAAATATACTTATATTACTAATATTTACTATTATCATAAATATTATTAATACATACGTACTAATCATAATCCACTTACTAACATATAAATGAAAATTTCTTCATTAAAGCCTATAATAATAATTTCTGATAAAACATTAAAGGAAATTTAATTCAATAATACGGTATTAAATTGTTTACGTATGGTTCACACTTTGTAGATATATAAGGCCACCAAAATAAACAAATAAATACATAAACACGTATACGGTACAACCTACACACAAGTATACATATAGTGCACATATATGTATTTATAATAATTTGTATACACACGGAACATACTAGATACATACATATATCTATGTACAATAATTCAATATGTAACTATATTAAAAACTATGTATATATACTTATCCATACGGTTCTTAAGCATACCCATATATATGTACATATATTTATAATTTACTACAAATACATACATATATGCATACATTATTATCACATACGGTAATTAATATATATATACATATATAATAATTAAACTTAAACATATATGCATACATTACTCCACATTAATGTCCTAATTTCATGTAATACTAATAATTAATTAAAATATCAATTATACATATTTATGAAATAAGCAATACTCCATACGGCATACTTACAATCTAAAAGAAAAATAGATCGTTCAGAAAATATAAATGCATTTACACTTATAGTGAAACATATATGTAATAGCAAATAATACTAATACACTTTATAATACTTTTTATATCTACACATTACGTACACACTTATACATATATATTAATATAANATATATATATATATATATATATATATATATATATATATATATATATAAAGATAGGAACTTTAATATATGTAATATATATACATACGTACGGCATAGAATTTTATATATAAGCATATTTCACATTAAATCCTCTCATCTATACATATATAGTCTATATACGTATATTTACATAAATATATATACATAAAATCACACACATAAGCAAACATGATATATACGTATGAACACAAGAAATTACATATCTTATTTCATACATACTTATACTTGCAATTACCTTCATAGAAACAAGAATTTATTTTAATAAAATAAATCCTAGATATATAGGAATATAATTTATTGGATGAAAAGATTACTTGATCATCACAAGCATAATATTCATATAGTAAATTATACCACCAAACATATTGTAGAAATTTCATAATCTCTACAAGAAACTTTAGGGTACCAAGTAGGAAAATCAAACCACTTACTCACATTCAATATATAACAATTTACATAATCATAATAATAGTATATAATATCACATAAGCACATATTAAATAATTTAATTGGGATAAATAAATTTTGAATGGACATAAATCTTACCTCAATATCCCAAAATCAACCTCATGAATTGAACCACCTACAATTGAAGGGTCAACAAGAACAAGTTTTTTTTTTTTTTCTAATGACTTCAAAACATGGATATAGCTAAGAGTGATTCTATAATCATAGAGAAAGAGAGAGATGGTGAGAAATGAAGAAGAGAAAAGCTATATTTATAGGCTCAAGAGGAAGGTATCTCATCATCCACTAATTAATTTGAAATAATTTTAATTAAATTTGCTTAATGGTGATGGGTGTAACTTCAAATCACTTATCCAATCATCCAATCCAATAATAATAATAATAATAATAATAATAATAATAATAATAATAATATATACGTACATACTAACCCATCCTGCCACATATGTATCTATATATATACACAATATATATTTATATGATTATAATAATAATAATAATAATAATAATAATAATAATAATAATAGTAATAACAATAATAATTATAATTATTAAAAATAGATTTGTAACTTCCAATTACCTCTCAAAATAAGATATTTATACATATATTATATATATATACATATATAATAAAATATATTTTATTTTTTTGGCATTCATAAAATATGTATAATAAATATATATACATACCAACCATATATCATTTAGATACTAATAGTAATAATAATACTACTAATAATAATAAAGGAGTATACATATACATACGTACCAAAACAATAATAATAATTAATGACGACGATGATAATAAAGATTCATATGGATTTTATAAGGACAAAAGGTTCTAATGGCTTAATGGTTAGGATCTTAAAATTCCAAAGTTAAGGTTTAAGGTTCGAAACTTCACATTAATAGTATTATTTTTTTTTCCAAACAGATAATTATTTTCCTTAGCAAAAATCAGGGTGTTACAGCCATGATCTAAAATGATTGTCGTCTTGGCTTTCCAACCATCGTGCTGCCTCTCCTATAACTGAGAATGGGAATAATTTGAGTCGAACTATCTTTTCAGTAACGCCTTCTTGCCTGTACATCCCACATGCGAACCTTGTGATGTGTGCATTGGGATCTTCAGATGGTAATCCCGAGTATTGACTGTTCTGAACCAGTGTGAGAATAGTTGGATGCACATGAAAGTTGACGTTTTCCATTGGCGGTACATAGATCGAATTATGCATGTTAAAATCAGGGGTCATGTAATCTGCAAATGACCTTTGCGGTTCCTGAGGGATTTCATAGTATTCTTCTTCACGAATGTTCTCTTGATGATTTGCTTGGTTAGCTTGTGGTTCTTCAAGAATTGGTTCTTCATGGTTAATTGGTACTTGTGGATTAATTGGAACTGGGGGTGGATTTGGTACATTTGTTCCTCTTCCTGGTGGATTTCTTGTTGCGCTTGATGAAGCCATTTGTGATCTTTGTGTATTTTTCCTTCTAGTTGCTCTATTAATTTATGGAATGTAGGGTAGTAAGCCTTGATTTCCTTTTACTCGCGTGTGCATTCACCTAGTAAGATTATCAATGAAACAGAAATTCCACAATTGACTAGAAGTAGTCAATTGGATAAGTAGCAAAAACAAATAAAAATAAAACAAAATAAAGTGGAATGGATTAACAATGCTCAAATCTAGCATTCATGCAATCAAAGTAAACAAAAACATATGTCAACCTATTGCCCTCCCCGGCAACGGCACCATTTTGAAGAGTGTAGTTTTGCGTGGGGTGATTCGTCAAAAGATATTTATGTTAAAACGGAAAGTCAATGACTTCCCGAGTGTCGGTCTCGAAGGAGGGACGTGGAGGTGTGTCAAGTGTTCGGGAGTTTACTTGATTGGGTCATGCATTGGATTCGAGTGTGGTGTTGGGTGGATTTGTGAGTGAAAGGAGTTCATAAAGTTTGGTTTGATTGTAAGAGAGTAGTAAAGTAAAAATGGTTTGAAAATATGTAAAAGGGGTAGGGATTGGATAGTGTTCATGTATGTTGCATTGTGGTGTGACTAAGGTAATGGATAGATAATGCAAGGATGTTGGCTATTCAAGAGTGTGTTGTCTTAGTCCTTTTCCACCTTTGTGTACTAAGGCTTCTTTGACTAAGGATTGCCTTCAAGCATCCAAGGCTCTAAGAGGAATTTTATCAAACACTTAAGCTACACACTATCCTACTATTCTTAAGAAGTCCATAGGAACTATGATTGTGTCAAACTTCAAATCCTAACTCTAATCAAAGACATGAAAGAGTCAAGAGCTCAATCTCTCATCTAGATTGGCCAAATCCAAACAAGATCTCATCAAAACAACAATCAATAGACAAGAATAGATAATCCAACAACATAAGCATTTAGATCCAAAATATAGAGATATGATCAACACACTAGCAACATTCAATCACACAATCCAAATCCCTAGATTAAACTAGCCACTCATGATATGAAATTCAACACAAACGCTAATTCAATCCAAGAACAAAATAACTAAATATTATAGAAATGAAATAGAGATCGTCTAGAGTGAAGTAAACCTTCAATCCAAGCTTTGTAGTCTTCTACAATGGAGATTGATCTAATCTAAGAAATGAAAAACTAAGAAAAATGGAGAAAGTTCTCCAAAGGAAAATCTAAGAAAGGGAAAACTAAATTTCTAGGAACCTCCTCTGAAAATCTATCAAAGGGGTTTAAATAGTCTCCGAAAAAGCAACCCTAATCGAAATTTGCGTAGTGCAGTCTCCACGCCTGCTCACACACGTGTGAGTGTGCGTGGGAGGCTACTGGATTATTTCCACGCACGCTCACACGCGTGTGGCCATCCTGTTGGGTCCTCCGGGGCTCCGTTCTTGCCTGGTTCGCTCTTTAAGCTCAGCTTTTGCTCCTATTTGCTCTCGGGGCTCCTGTTTCACCTCCTTTAGGCTAAAAGTAGCTTTTGTGCGTTGGTTAGTGATTTTCAAGCATTTATGAGCATAATTCACCATGTAAGGATGCTATAAACGTGATAAAACACCCTAATATGAGCTTGATTTAAGGGTATCTCGGAGGCTTATCACATAGCCCTAGTATCCAGCATATAACTGAATACTCCACAATGTCAAGTAAATCAATTATCAACATACTTGCATAGTTTGAAAATAATATTTTACTTGAGTAATTTTGTTCATACAATAAGAATTTATAGGGTAATTTAACCCTTAATTCACCACCATACAAATAACACCTTCAAAATACAATATATATACACTTGTACTCAAAGTAGATACTCATGCCCACATATACACTACAATGGTACATAACATACGTATAATTGTACGGCATTCACAAATAAACCGACTACTTATTTAAAACTCCATACGGCACTAGCAAGGAAACCAATTAAATTATTGTTATTAAAAACACTATTAATACAAAGATAACGTACCTGCATACTACAAATCCTAACTTAATCATATACTAAATATCATACATGTAATTAAAGAAACGAAATCTTCTTATACTAAACAAAGGAGAAATAATTATAATACTTGTATCCAACTATATACATACATACGTAAATGCACATATACATATTACATACGGTAAATATACATATATGTAAATATACTTATACGTACAATCGGTTATAGATACGGTAATTGGGTATATATATTTATATACACACACACGGTACATAAATATATCTATGCATATACTAGAATTTTGTATATAAGTATATTTATAAAATTCTATAATAATAATATATACTTAAATATAAATATATCCATGCATATATACTCCTAAACTAATACATACCTATATACGTACTACAACAAAATAAATATATATATTTTTCTTTGTTTTGTTTTGTTTTGTTTTTTTTTTTCTCTTTGGACCCTACGTACGTACATAGTTATATATATATTATTTTATTATTATTATTACCAATATTACATACGGTAATATTTATATAAATATACATATACGTATCGAATTTATAGATATATATATAACAAAGCAATCCTACACACAGACAATCATAATCATACATATATTATTATTATTTTTTTATTTTTTTAAAAAAAGTGTACATACGTACCACATAGTAGAAAATAAACTAAATATAATTTTTTTAACATTACACAGACTATATATATACTCATATATAAAATAAAATTTATAATAACAATAGCATAGTTATAACAAGAATTTCTTGGTTCAAATTTCATGAATAGGATCATACTACTCATAACTAAATTTTTTTTTACAAATAGGGTGCACATCAAATCCATTCCACAAATACATATGTTTTAGTTTTTCAACGAAAACATAAAATTAAGGGCAAGCATGAGGTACAAATCCACTTACTTGGAGATGTTTCTAGGATCCCTTTTTTTTCCAAGCTAGCTTCACACTTGCTCTACTACTCCTTTACCACCATCAAATCACCAACAAAACCACAAACACAATTCCATAAGATACAATCCTAAGACTATAAAATCAACATGACAATAAAGAGAACTTACTGCCAAGATTTTTGCACCCACACTTGAGGAATCAACAAGAGGAAGAAAGAAGAATTTTTTTTTTTTAAAACAACGAATGGATAGGAAAAGGAAGAGCAAAAGAAATACTTCTTTTACTGATGAAACAATCGGCTAAGGGAGAAAAATCAAGGAAGAATATGGTTAAATCATCATCAAATTTGGATAGGAATATGGAAATAAATAAATTGGTCATAAAATTAGAATTATTATCTCCAATTAGTATTTGTAACTTCCAATTAGTATTTGATCAAATCAATATGATGATTATCCTATATATATAATTTATATAATAATAATTGTCTAGCATATAATACATACATATATACACGGTCACATAATATATATATATATATATATCATACGCATATATATGCATAACATATAAAATAATTTAAATAAAATTAGTATATGTACCATATAATTTAAAATGTAGCATATCATGACAAAATATATTAAATAGTATTATACTATTTAGTCCAAATGAATAGGGTTCACGATTTCAATGAATATAGAAGTAGAGTCCAATGAATATGGCTTAGAAACCAAATGAATATCGAGAAAGAATCTGGATAGGATTCAAATCAACGAAATTGGGAGCAGAAAATCTCGGGTATTACAATCTACCCGCCTTAAAAGAAAGCTTCGCCCTCGAAGTGATCTTAAAAAAATTTAACATGCTATTTCAACACAACGATACGGAGTGAGGTGTTAAAACCTGCCCTCCTTAAAAGAGAAGTTACGTCCCCGTAACTTGACTATTACCTGATCCAAATAAAGTCGGATAACGACTCCTCATATCATCTTCTACTTCCCACGTAGCTTCCTCAACTGAGTGGTTGGACCATAGCACTTTTACAAGCTTTATGGATTTCCTTCGGGTGTCACGGGTTTTGAAATCCAATATCTTTACTGGAGTCTCCTCATACGAGAGAGTTTCGTCCATCTCCACCACCTTATAATTAAATGGATTTCTTAGCGTCCTATTTTCATCATATTCTATATTCAAGATTTAAACAAAGATTTCTTTTACCTCTGGCCTTATCACGTGTGAGGCATCGTGAACATATTTCTTTAACTGAGAGATGTGGAAGACATCATGTACCTGTCAGTCCACAAGTTAGGCTAAATCTTTCTCTTAAGATTTCTAACCAAAACAACAATTCCTTACCTTGTCCAACTCCATAGGCATGGCTAACCGGTAAGCCACTTGTCCAACTTTATCCAATATCTCATATGGTCCAATAAATCTTGGACTTAGCTTACCCTTTTTCCCAAACCGCATGACTCCTCTTGTAGGCGATACTCTTAAAAGCACTTTTTCACCCACTTGGAATTCTGATGGTTTTCGCCCTAAGTCTGCATACGACTTTTGACGGTCTTGAGCAGCCTTCATTCTTGCTTGGATCAGTTTGACCTTTTCAACTGTTTCTTGCAGGTATTGGGGTCCTAACACCACTGCATCAACCATATCTCCCCAGCATAGTGGGCTTCTACACTTTTGACCATACAAGGCTTCGTAAGGAGCCATTTTGATGCTAGCGTGATAGCTATTGTTGTATGAGAATTCAATAAGGTCGAGGTGTTCGTCCCATGACCGTTTTAAATCCATTGCACAAGCCCTTAACATGTCTTCCAAGGTTTGAATAGTCCTTTCGGTTTGTCCGTCTATGGTCAGATGAAATGCTGTGCTCAACTTTAACTTCGTACCCATCTGTAATACCCTGCATTTCCCTATTATTATTTTAAATATGAATATTTAAAATGAGGGGTTATTTTCTTATTAAGTAATTATTGAAATAATTATAAGTATAATTATTTCCTAATGGGCTTGGAATAATGTATTTTTGGATTGCCTATCATTATTTTACTACAAAATGTTCTTAGCCCAATATACCTATAGATATATATATATATATATATATCTCATAGTATATGATTTTCATTATAGGGCTATGGACCCAATAAATGATTTTAAGCTCAATTATGATTGTATTATATCTAATCTTAACCCAAACTAGTCTAGCCCACTACCCTAAATGGAACCCTACCACAAATAGACCTAACCATATAAATAGAAATTTCTATTTTAGTAGCCAAAGAATAATGCATCTCCATTTTCCCGTTTCTCTTTGCGTCAACCTCATTTACAGTTCACCATGAACCTTCTTCTCTCATCTCCGATAGACGTAGGTCGGCAGTGTAGCGGCTCAACAGGAAGCCCGTTCACCTCTCCCCTATATCTCTTCTTTCTCCGGCGAGCACGGCCGCAACAAAGGCGGACATCCGTCCTCTTCGTCGAAGCCAAAATAGCGAGCATGCGAAGTGGTGATGGCAATGTTGGGTTCGAAGTCGCTTGGCAGGACGGAGGTTGCAGCCCTTCCTCGACCATCGGACCCCTGTTCTTCGTCCCGTCGAGACAGAGCCGCAATGGCGGTGGTAGCTGGCCTACGCGATCGACGACGGCAACTCCAGCCAGTAGAGCTCCGGCAACAACGAAGCTACGCGATGGGCTCCTCTGTTCCCAGTAAAGATTAGCGACAGCGGAGCTTTCCCCTCTTCTTCCTCTCAGCTAGCAGCAGTAGCGATCAGCAAAAGGAGCAACTTTGGCTCTCTCTCGTCGACGGCGGTGGACTCGGGGAAGCAGTAGCGTGGTGAGGCAACTCCAACGATCGTCCTCCTCCGGTGAGCAGTCACGGCGTCGACCTAGCTTGAAGTGCGGCGGCAACACCCCTCCCTGTCGTCCTCTGTTCTCGTTATGGACAGAGTGATCCGGCAATGGCGTGATGCAGCAACCGGCTAGGACGCAATAGATCAGTAGCAAAGCTTTCAGCGGTGGTGATGGATTCCTCTGTTCGCAGCAGTAGCAACGGCAGTCCAGCAACGGCCTTCCCTGTTTATGGTGGTGGCTGGGAGTTGGTATGAAGGGTGCTGGTTGGGTGGTCGCACAGCTTAGCACGAAGAAATGGAGTGGTTTAGTGGCTTGGTCCTTAGGTGTTGAGATAGAGGGCACGAGTTTGAATCCCTTGTAAGGTTAGGCGTTGGGTTGGCTTGATGATTAAGGTAATATTCCTTTAAGCTTTTATATAATCAGTTTATGTTTTAGGGTGTTAATCCTTAAGGTTATTAATTAATGATCGGGTTATTATGGTCTTAGTAGCTAGTGATCTTAATGCTTAATATTATAGCTTAAGTAATTGTGACCCTTATCATGCTTAGGAATAATTATGGATTAATTATAGACCCCGGGTGATGGTTGTAATGGACCGAGTTGGAATATTAGTATCGTTATTATTGGTTGTAGTTAGTGATCATATTAGATTATATTAATCTTCAGGTTCATAAGTTATGGACTTGCCTTTGAGATGAGCTTAGGATTGGTGTTGCTTGTGGATTGTTAATACGCTTCAAGAGGTAACCATCATGTCCACTAAAATCTATTTTTACACTCTCAATCTATGATAATATTTGGTGTGTTGGAATCCTGATGATTTCTTTGCTGTTAGCCTATTTGTTGTTGTCTGTGAAGTCACTTTGATTGATTATGAACTTGTGTTCTTGATCCTTTGCATATTGATGTTTATGGATATTTGTTGGTGTGGATTCCATGTTTATTTGGCTTCTGGGAGTTGTAATCTGAACAGTCTGATCCTATTTTTGTATTCTGATATGAACATTTCGTATTCTGTCTGATCTGTTCTGGGAAGGGTTGTATCACACTCACGGAGGAACCCAACGGAATAATGTGCCTCGTTGGTGTCTTCCATAAGCGTGTAACGGTGGGGGGTGGGCGGAGAGGCATCTTCCGCCAAGGTGGTCCGCCTCCTTCTTGCAGAGGAGTGCGGCAGAGCTAGGGGATCCGCTGGGGAGTTCCGTTAGTTTTGCTGGGAGTTCTGTTCCAGTGAGCTATTCTGTAGTCTGTTTGTTTGGCTGTTTCTCCTTTTGTTCTGGACTTTGTTGGAGTATTTTGTTGGGTATTTTATCATGTCTTTGGAGTATTTATTCATATCTCTTGGTCCATCTTTTGAGTCTCTTGTTTAGTTGAATCCTTGATTATATTATCTGGGAGTTGGTTTGTGTTCATAATCTGAGATGAACACTCTGAGTGGTTGTCCTTGGGCTGAGGTTGAGGTTGGATGTGGATGGTGGATCTTTGAGTATCTTTGTCTATTTTGGGGCTTTATTTGCCACTTGTGTATATGGGAACTATTTGCCATTTGTGTATATGGGCACTATTTGCCATTTGTGTATTTGAGGACTATTTGCCTCTATGTATTTTGGGCACGATTTTCCTTTGTGTATTTGGGCACCATTTGCCTCTATGTAATTGGGCACCATTTGCCTTTATGATTCGGGCATTAGTTGCCTCTGTGAACTGAGTTTGGTTTTGATGATTGGTGGGAGGATTGGTGTGTTGGTTGGAGGGTAAGGGTTAGTACTTATCCTTAGGTTGAGGTTTGTTTGGTCTCTTACTTGATTCTTGAGTTATATCATATCTCGTTGGTTGTTGATTATTCTTGGATATATTCTGGTTTGGTTGTTTCTTATGAGTATTCTATTGAATTCTTGATTCTGTTGATATCTTGTTGTCTTGTGCAATTCAATTGGATATTGGTATTGTTGAGAAGTCTTGGTTTATCCTTTATTCAGCGTGTTGTTGTTGAGTATCCGATTTTAAATACTAAACAGTTCATTGGTGTATATATTCTATATGGGTGTGTAAACCTATTTACAAACTTATTATATATCTATATTTCCTTGCGGGTGTGAGTGGTAGTTGCTTAGCAGTCTTTTGCTAATGGTTTCTTGTATGTTTTCCAGGTATGCAATAAGTCTAAGCGAGAGCGCGTTAGAGCTTATCCTTATGAGGCGGCTTAGATTAGTTGTTGATGTTTTAGACTTTACGTTTGGACCTATGTGCCAATGATGAGATTATATACTCTTGTTTAGATTTTGGATGTTTTGGATATGCTTTGAGGATTTATATCTATGCAGTTCAGTTCTTTTGGTTAGCCTGTGCATCTAGGCCGTGCTTTTCTTACCTAGATGTGGCATGATACCCCTTAGGTTATAAATCGCTTCCGCTATGTTATGTCTGATAGTTGAGATAGGCAGCTTTTGTGTTAAAGTTTAGCTATCTCGGCTTGTGAAAAGTTGGGGTGTCACACCATCGCCCTCTGTAGGGCTTTCCAGAATTGTCATAGGAACCTTGAATCTCTATTGGAGACGATATCCTTGGGTACTCCATGGTACTTAACTATTTGCTTGACATAAGCCTTAGCCAACTGCTCTATGCTCCAAGTCTCATTCATTGCTATGAATCGGGCAGTCTTAGTAAGTCTATCCACGACAACCCAAATTTTATTCTTCCCTGCTTTTGTCATTGGCAAACCTCCAATGAAATCCATAGAGATTGAATCCCATTTCCACTGTGAAATGTCCAATGGTTGTACTAATCCTTTAGGCTTGCTTCTTTCAGCTTTAACTTTCTGACAATTCAGACAATGGACCACAAATTCAGCTACCTCCTTTTTCATTCTAGGCCACCAAAAATGCTTCTTCAAATCCTTGTATAGCTTGTCACCCCCAGGGTGTACTGAGTAGGGAGTATTGTGTCCTTCTTCCATAATTCTTCTTTTTACTTCTTGGCAGGCTGTAGGTATACACCATCGCCCATCAAATCGAATACTCCCGTCTTGACATAGCTCAAAAGAGCCATTCCTGTTGTCGATCATCCCGGCCTTAACCTTTTCGAGATCACCATCACATGACTGATTCCGCTTATTTTCTTCAAAGATTGATGACATAATACTCATGTTGTAAAGGTTAATTTCTGCCTCAACTTCACCTTCGGTATTGACTTCGAGATTGAGTCTCCTGAAATCTTCACACAACTCCTTGGGAAGTACCCATGTTGCATTCATAGAGTGCTCCGATTTTCTGCTTAGCGCGTCAGCAACTACATTTGCTTTTCCCTCATGGTATTGAATGACCAGGTCGTAATCCTTGATTAGCTCCAACCACCTCCGCTGTCTCATATTCAATTCTTTCTGGGTGAAAATATATTTCAAGCTCTTATGAGCAGTGAATATCTTACATTGCACGCCGTATAGATAATGGCGCTAAATCTTCAATGCGAAGACTACAGCAGCCAACTCTAAATCGTGAGTGGGGTTATTCACTTCATGGGTCCTCAACTATCTTGATGCGTAGGCAAATACCTTCCCATTCTGCATCAGAACACAACCCAATCCTTTCTTTGAAGCATCACTGTAGATCTCGAATCCTTCCGTGCCAGACGGCAGAGTCAATACCGAGGCAGTTGTCAGTCTTTTCTTCAGTTCCTGGAAAGCTTCTTCACAACTTGCATCCCACACAAACTTGGTCGTTTTCTTCATCAGGTTTGTCATCGGTCTTGCAATCTTAGAGAAGTCCTTCAAAAACCTTCTATAGTAGCCGGATAATCCCAAAAAGCTCCTAACCTCAGTCACTGAAGTTGGTGCTCGCCAATCCATCACTGCTTGGATCTTTGAAGGGTCAACGACCACTCCTTCCTTAGTGATTACATGCCCAAGGAAAGCGATCTTATCTTGCCAGAATTCACACTTTGACAGTTTGGCATAGAACTTATTTTCCTTCAAGGTTTGCAAAACCACTCTTAGATGTTCTTCATGTTCTTCGGGGTCCTTGAGTAGATTAGGATGTCATCAATAAAGACAACCACGAATTGATCCAGATATGGGCGGAAGACACGGTTCATGAGGTGTAACACCCCAATTTTCAACTCTTACATTTATTACAAAATCCGTAATAAAACGCTGCGGAAGCTTACATCATATCAACAGAAAACCGGATGCTACCGCCACACCTAGAGTGAATTCTATCACCTCTTTGACAAACTCCACTCTAAGTGCACAGGCTAAACTTACAACATTAATAACAATCCCTGTCTACATCAAAGAGTAGACCTCAACCTGTACTTCCCTTCTATTCCGAGCTCATCGGCTACAGGGGCC
The DNA here is from genome assembly GCF_003576645.1 of Ipomoea triloba. Lineage (NCBI taxonomy): Eukaryota > Viridiplantae > Streptophyta > Magnoliopsida > Solanales > Convolvulaceae > Ipomoea > Ipomoea triloba. Next base: position 20,042,296 of record NC_044923.1, on the reverse strand, counting down.
CACACTAATCTGCAACTGATAAGAAACACATTGAAGTGCAGTTAGCGCGACGGCTAAGTAAGGAAATCCGATGTCACTCAAAAGTAGACAAAGGTTTGAAAACATAATCATTTGGAAAATAGTATATCGTTCAGTGAATCAAAATCCACTCGTCTCGTAAGATAAAATCATTTCTTTCTCAAAGACGTTACAGAGTAACTCTTTACTCATTTTTAAAACTTCCTTAGTTTCATATAGTAAGAGTGAGGCCTACAACCTCGGGCCATGGCACTCCAGCCCTCCCGTAGGTTCCTCCCTTATCCCAACCCCGGGCCGTGGCACTCAAGCCTTCCCGTGGGCACCTCTCCTTATCCCAACATGACGACATAACGGCGAATAGACTTCGCTCTAACAATATAATATAACGACCCCTGGGCAAGGGCACTTAAAGCCACCCGTGGGTCAATCAAGGTCCTCCTCAACTTACTTTAGAAACTACGGTTTTGAAAACATGATTCTTCCTTCAATTTTTCTTACTCAAATCATTTCTTTTGGACATATTTCACCAATGAGTCCAATATTTGAAATCGGCTACCTCTTTAGCCCCTGAAGGATTTTCAAACATCATTTTCTCAAACAATAAGGTTTTGACAACCTTTATATCAAAATAGCATACGTTTTTCAACGTAAGTTTTCATAAACATTTTTGGATACACTTCATATGTCCATCTCACACTTAAAATCAACCAACATCCTTAACTATCGTCCTCAACAACTTCCACTATGATCAACACCATTAGATCATAACTTGAGGATATCGTACATCAAAATATATATAAATTCTAATAGGTAAGGTCATTGCCTAACCATAACCCAAAAACATCCAACAACTACTTTCTCAAGATTCACCATATACAACCTTTATCTCAACATTTCCATATGACAATTTCCTCAATACACATCATAATAATATCTTTACCTAACTTTATCACCATTAACTCACTAACTACCTCACAATTATCATTAACACATCCATAATCATACTAAGCATAATTCAGAAAATTTCAGCTTGACGCAGTCCGAAAGATTGAGCCGGTAAAGATAGTTCCCGAACTCTTTTTCACTTGAAATTTTTATGGTATAACCCCAACTTATAGTACTTGATGTCCATAAAAAGTTTTGGTCATTTTGGTCCGCGAATAAACACAGAAAATTCCATCTTTGCCCTTGGCAGTGTGCTGTCCGGAATTTTTCTCTCTCTGGACCAGTTTTGGAGAAAAATTCGAAAACCATACTTCCACTACTCCGATCATTATGAAATTTTATATGCAGGTTCTACACTTATAGAACTACATATCTGAAGAAAATAGGATCAAAATACCTTACCAATTTTTCCCAATAAATTTCGGAAGTTACTGCCAGAATCTACCCTGATTTCCTTTCACTATTTTCACAAGTATAAGCCTATATGGACATAAATATAACATATACATGCATATCCAAGCTATGAACATGTATACAAAAATATTCCCAAAGCTCCAAAAACACCATATTTCAACCAAATAATCAATTGTCTAATTTCAAGTGACTAAACCGACTTAAGGGAATTCCTTACCTCAAAGGTTTATTAACACCTTAGGAAGAAATTCTTGGATCTTTCCCCAACTTTCACCTTAAAACCCTAGGTCCAAATCAACACCAAAACATCAAATATCAAGAAACTAAGCATAGATTCATAACCTAGGAAGGATTACAAGGCTTTCTACCGAATAAAATCGAAAACTTACCGAATAAAATTGAGAGTTGAGAAGGATTTTGGCTATGGAAGCAATGGAGGAAGAAGAATGGTGAAGATGATCTCTCTCTCTCTCTCCTCTCCTCTTCATTTCGGCAAAAGCAAGGGAAAAAGGAAAAAAAATGGCTTTTATACTACATCACAATCTTATGTGATAAGATTGGAAAAAAAATAATAAAATAATAAAATATCTTCCAACTTATCAGTTGGGGTCCAAACAGATAAAGTTTCGGTGGAAAATAATCCAGATAGAATAATTTCCGAAACTAAAAATTTATTCCAGACTAACCCTCAAAATTGGGCTAGGTTCGGTACACCGCGAAATTTAGCGATGTACGATCAAAATAAATTTTCGCTGCTATGGGCTAATCTAATTAAATAGGAAATTCAAGAATAATAGTATGGTGTCTAGAAATCCATTTCCTAGGACAAACAAGTCCAAATACTAGTTCCTAAAAATTTTACGGTTCGTGACCAGGACGTACGATCGCAGCTTAAAAACAACTATACTTACTTATAAAAATTCTTTTGAAGTATCGGGAGATCATAACTCATGTATGTCAATACCTTAGGATAAAATAATAATGTTAGGAAAATACGGGGTATTACATGAGGTCCATGAATACTGCGGGTGCATTAGTCAGCCCAAACGGCATCACCGTGAACTCATAATGTCCATATCTCGTCCTGAAAGCAGTCTTGGGTATATCCTTCTGTCCATATCTCGTCCTGAAAGCAGTCTTGGGTATATCCTTCTCAGCCACTTTCAATCTGAAAGCAGTCTTGGGTATATCCTTCTCAGCCACTTTCAATTGGTGATAGCCAGACCTTATATCCTTCTCAGCCACTTTCAATTGGTGATAGCCAGACCTTAAATCGATCTTCGAGAACGTCCCAGCTCCCTTTAATTGATCAAAAAGGTCATCATTCCTAGGTAGCGGGTACCTATTCTTCACAGTCACCTGATTAAGCTCCCGGTAGTCAATGCAGAGTCTTAAACCACCATCTTTCTTCTTTACGAATAGCACTGGAGCGCCCCACGGTGAAACACTTGGCCGAATGTAACCTTTATCTAGCAATTCTTGCAACTGCTCTTTCAACTCCTGCATTTCCTTCGGTGCCATCCTGTAAGGTGTCTTTGAGATTGGTGCAGTTCCTGGTACTAAATCAATGGCAAATTCCACCTCTCTTTCTGGCGGCATGCTTGGTATATCTTCTGGAAAAACATCAGGGAAATCTCTTACCACCGCTATTTGTTTAAGGGCTTCCTCCATAGAGTCGAGGTCTCTAACCATGCACAAATAAGCTTCATGATCATTCATCACATACTTCTTCACCTTCATCATAGAAACCAACTTGATTCCTGGCTTGATGGTGAACCCTCGATAGGTCACACGCTCACTCTCAGCATTCCTCAAGGTCACTTGTTGTTTATCACAAATGATCTTGGCCTTGTAAGCACACAACCAATCCATTCCTAGTACCACATCGAGGTCCTTTAACTCGAACTCGATCAAGTTCTCTGGAAAGTTCACTCCATTGATGTCGATGGGTACGTCCTTATGAACGTACTTACAAGCCACTACACTACCTGTAGGGGTCTTAACTGCTATTTTCATTTCTGAGGTTGGTGCCAATCTTAATTTCTTTATGAAAACAGTTAATACAAAAGAGTTTGTAGCTCCAGAATCAAATAAAACTAAGGCAGGCACAGAGTGTACGAAAAAGGTACCTGTGACCACGTCACTAGCCTCCCCCTGGACCTTGTTCATGACGTAGATGCGTCCCTGCCCACCATTTCCTCCATTATTGTTCTGAGCCTTGTTGTTTCCGCCGTTTCTGTTGCCATTCCGATTATTGTATTGACTTCCTCTGCCGGGGTTCTTTCCACTGCCATCTCCATTCCTGTTCTGATTTTGTCCGGAAACATTCCCGTCCTTCTTGGTGTAACACTCGAATGCTCAGTGCCCCATCTTGTTGCAATTGAAGCACTTGACTATATTTCCTTGACAGTCAACACCCGGATGATCCTTGTTGCACTTCTTACAATTGTAATGCCTTTCCACCTTGGGATTTCTCTGATTCTGGTGGCCATTATAATTCCTTGGCCCACCCTGTCCTTGATAGTTCCGGTTCTGATTTAGATTAGAATATTTGGGCCTTTTCTCACCCTGCGAATTATCTTCCTCGCTTCTTTTCTTGCCCCTTCCATTGACTTCCCACTGCCGCTGCTGAACCTGGCAATGGCTGGCAGCCCTGCTATAAGCCTCGTCCAGAGTTTGACATCTGAACATGCTGAGCCCCTTCTGAGTATCAAAGTTTAGTCCTTTGATGAACTTGTTTGCCTTGCCACGCTCATCAGGGGCCAGGGTAGGTGCAAACCTTGCTAGGTTGATGAACTCGGTGTAGTACTCCTGAACTGTCCTATTTCCCTGACGCAGGTGAAGGAACTCATCATACTTTGCTGTCCTGACGTGCTCAGGGTAAAACTTCTCCCTCAGAGCCTCCTTAAAGGCTTCCCAACCGAAGGCTGGTGATTGACGCAGGTTCGGTCCAGCTGCAGCCCACCAAATATCAGCTCGCTGCTCGGCTGGGCAGTTGAGAGCATCGAACATCTTGTCGAACACCCGCATCCATTCTTCGAGGATCAAAGGGTCCTCCTGCCCTAAGAAAGTGGGTGGGTTTCGCTCAGCCACCAGCTTAGTCATGTCGGCTCCATTGCCATTCCCCTGAGGTTCTTGAAGCATACGATCCCCCATCACCTGGGTTAACTGAGCTAACTGTCTCAATGTCCGGGCCAATTCAGCGCTAGTCGGGACATCCTCCTCATGAACAGCTTGGTTTCTCCTTGGAGGCATTGCAACTTACTGACTTTTGCTAAGAAAAATAAGTATTTAATTTGGAAATAGTTTTCATCTTTATGAGAGGAAAAAAAATATTTTGTTCATATTGAGATTTGAACCTAAACCATTTTCTTTTAATTCTAAGTTTTGTTTTAAGAATTGCTTTATTAATTGGTGAAAATAAGAAAAAAAAAATAGGCCGTTTTTGGGGGTGTTACAATATTGGTATCAAGCAGTTCGAACCTTTGGGAGTCTAGGTTATGAGACCTTTGATATAGGAAGTATAAGAGCCTAGGTTATGAACTTTTGGAATTATGGCTGTGAGGATGTGTCGTATTGTATAACTGTTCAAGTTTGTTTTGATTGCTAACACTTGCAGGTCGAGTTATCTGATTTGGTGAAATTTGGAGAAATTTAGAGGTAAGATTTTATGATTTAAGGAATATTAGATATTTGATTTTGTGATTTTAATTAGAGCTTAACTATTTATTCTGAAGTTCTACGTATTGAGGAAAGTGTTGAGTTTAATGGTTTTATTAAGAACTTGATATGGAAGTGATGGGAAATAAATTATTAAGTTCCTTGTTTGATTTTGAGGTGGATATGCTTCGGGGACGAAGCATCTTTTAAGGAGGGTAGATTGTAATACCCTGACTTTTGCTAAGAAAAATAAGTATTTAATTTGGAAATAGCTGACTTTTGCTAAGAAAAATAAGTATTTAATTTGGAAATAGTTTTCATCTTTATGAGAGGAAAAAAAATATTTTGTTCATATTGATTCATCTTTATGAGAGGAAAAAAAATATTTTGTTCATATTGAGATTTGAACCTAAACCATTTTCTTTTAATTCTAAGTTTTGTTTTAAGAATTGCTTAATTAATTGGTGAAAATAAGAAAAAAAAATAGGCCGTTTTTGGGGGTGTTACATAACCCGAGAAGAAGACATAACTAACTCCATGGACACCACTAATAACAATCCTAATGATATGAGCGTAAATGGCGACATGATGATTTTGGTGGAGTTGTTTTTGCGTGGTCTTCTTCAAAGAATTGTGTTTGGGGTTGCCCCGGGTGTTATCGTCTCTCAAGGAGGTCAAAGTGGAAGCATTGCTAAGCTTTTAATCTAGGGAACACATTGTGAATGTCTCATTTGCCAAGTCACAAACACACAATGAACACAATAGTCGTTGTTGAAGTTTGAAATCAAACTAAGCAATAAAATAAATGAAATCAAATAATGAAAACTAGGGAATAAATTGTGTGCAATCATGATGCGTCATTGTGTATCTTATGCTTGGGAGAATTAGCTTGTGTAGTTGGTTATTCTCGGGTGATTAGCTATTACCGTTACCCCTTTGGTTTACTAGGAACTCTCTAGCTTTGGAGTGCTTTTAGGCAACCAAGAGGCAGAGGCATTTTCACAAACACTTGGCCTACATCACCTTACCTATTCATACTATTTAAGTCTAAAATAGGAAATCACAAATGATTGGAGCTTACAACAAGGCTAACAATATCATGCATAGCTTATTGCCTTAGATTATTCAAGAGTTGGTCAATCCTCAAAGAATACATACAATTCATTAATTATGAACAAGAACAAACAATCCAATCCACACAATCCAATCTCCAAATTAGGAATTAAGGATCTACACTTAGCATCATGAAATTCCACAATTCAATCCCTACTAGAGATATACCTAATCATGATAGCAATTGGAAAACAAAACCCAAATTCACAAATTGGAAATTGAAACGGAAATATAACTTGCAAACAAGATTAAAATTAAAAAGAGATTTACCTAAACAAGATCAAATATAATCCAAATCAAAGCTTCAATGTAGATCTTCTTCACAAAGATTGCAAGAAGATGTAAATTATCTCTCTATACAATCTAAGATGAGCTCTACCTTCTCTCTAAGATTTTCTAAGTGATAAAATGTGTAAAAGAAAACTCTCCTCCTGAAAACTTTCTAAATTAGTCCTTAAATAGCTTCCCAAAATTGCCCTTGAACATTTAGCCTCGGATTAGCCAGTCCACGCGTAGAGTAGCGGCGTGGAAGTTTGCTGAATATATTCCACGTCGTGTCCACGCGTGGAATAGTCTATTTTCCTCCGGCATCTTCTCCTTTTCTTTGCTACTCTTGCCAAGTTGACATGCTTCTTGTTTACTCCTCCAAAACCTACAAAACCATCCCAAGTGTGCCAAGAGTGGAACTTTGCAATTGATTGGCACATTAAAGCATAGAAATGCCATTGGATAATTCACAAAAGGATACAAATTCATTCCTAATTCACCCTAATTTAGACCCTTAGTGTAGTTATCTTTGGCACTTATCAAAGTTTCCACACCTTAATTTTGCTTGTCCTCAAGCAAATCTAATTCAAACCACAAGCATACAAATGCCAAAGATAACTAGGATCACTCAATTGAACCTGCGGGGAATCAAAAATTAATGTGGGAGAGACCAGAGAGGGGGAGATCCCTCATGTTATCTACAAAAGGCGTTCACTAGATGTCATACAACTCAAGGAATATACAAGGGAAGAAAAATCCCCGTTAAGATAGAAATTAAGCATCGGGGAACACAACTCTCTTATAAATTTACAAGCATGCAAACAAAAGTTGGATTCACCTCCTATTTTGCTAGGGCCTTCAAGCCGATCCCACTAGTGGGAACGATGTAAAGCGGCTCACTTCCTCTTTTGTTTTCTCATCTTCTAGGATAACGTCATTGGGACAACTGAATTTACGTAGATCTCTACTCTTTTTCAAAGACAGTGCCATGGTTGCCCCAAATCCTAGCAAGATGGCTTTCCTCGGATCTTACCTCTAGGAGTGGCCTTAGTTAGAATTTTTTTTCAAAACTTTCGCCAAATATCAACCCCTCTTGCCTTTTACTTGGGGTAAGGGATTTCCTCTCAATGCTCACCAATAGGTTCACCTTTTGCCCCATGCGCTACCAAGATTAGTCCAATTCTGGGCTTCGCTTACAATTATCTTTCTCAAATTAAGGGGTGCACACTCCCACTTCGAGAGATCATTGACTAAGGTCCCAACGAAATAAGAGGTGTGCAAGCATGCAAGAACGTAAACCTACTTGGCTCTAAACACTCTCATTGGTTCAAAAAGTAACTATCAAAGGATATTCCAAGAATAAAAACTTTATTGGCAACTAGTCAAAATTATTTCTAGATAACATGAACAATGACTCAGTCTCCAATATCAAGCACACCCATCCACCATGGCCACGAGATCAATTAAGCAATCAAACAATTTAAAAGCACAAAGTGCGTCCTTTCCACACTTTAAACCAAACATCATCCTCGATGTTGAGCAAAATTATGCAAACAAACCAATCATTTCCACACTTTAGAAGTGTTTCCGGGGTGTGGGGTCACAACAAAACAATCATTTTGTAAATCAAAGAATGACATGCTCATCATTTGTGCAAAGTGTCATGCAAAAGCTTTCAAATATTTCCACACTTTAGAATTGAAATCGGGGCAATCAAATGTAAAAAGGGACACAAGCTTACAACCAAGTAAGCATCCCTCTCTTTTCCACACTTTAGCTTCGAACCATGTGTTGCCTCTGCCATCAATGCTACAAGAAAAGTGTTAGCATGTAAACATTTCAAGGTGCAATGGAGTAAGAAGCTACTCCTTCTATTCATTCTTTTTCATTTTTCTATTTTTCTCCTTTTTTTTTTTTTCATTTTTGCTATAATGTTTGGGGTGCCTCCTAAGAGCGCCACGTTTAACGTCTTTAGCCTGACTCAAATGCAAAAGTAAAGCAACATCAAGTTAAAAAGACATCAAGCATAAACTATCTACAACATGCTAAAAAACTTGAAGTTAAAACTATTAAAAGTTTAGGAATTAAAAGGTGCAAGTATTAAAATTATTTAAAGTAAAGGGAAACTAAGCTAGAAAGCAATAAAAAACAATGAAAAGTAAAGGAAATAAAGGAGGAACCCCACGCATAGGGAACCTAATGTTTCAACCAAAATTTTCTCATATCAAGTCTCTTCCTTCCTCATGTCTTGCTTTTGCCTTGGAGTGGTGGAGTCTTCAATGGTCACCATGAGACGGTGGATGGAAATGGTTCATGAATTGAGCTTGAAGCTCCTCAATCATCTGATTGTTCCTCTCCACGGCTTCCGTAGCTGTGACACCCTGTAATAAATTATTTCGAAATTACCCTTCATGATTATTTTCTAAAATTAAATCCATTCTTTCTAGTGAGTTCAATTCTTCATTAAGAATATTTCCTAAGGTAAATCCAAATCAAAAGCCCAATTCCTTATACTAGTGTATATATATTATTTCTAAGACATTTAATTCCTAATATTATGGGGTTTCTCCTTATTCCATGTATTTATTTATTTAATAGATGAATCATTTGACCCAATTGTTAGGAACCCCGAGTCGTTGATTTTGATGATACCAACTATCCGAGGAGACCCCTAACTTTTGTCTTATCCTTAGAATAGGTTTATGCTTTGTATCTTAGTCTTACAGGGTAACCGAATCCTTAGTAATTTCCGATCACTAAGGATCCGAGTCTTATATACCGAAGACTTGAAGACTTCAACCGAAGAGTGAACTATCCGAGGAGTTGAAGCTCTGAAGTTATGAAGACTTGAAGAACCGAAGACTGGGATCTTAGGTCGAAACATGGAAGGGCCAAGCTTTTATGACCGAGCAATCAAGAGTGTGATTGACTCGAGGAGATTAAGAGAAATGATAAGGTCAATCATTCTCTCTCACAACCAAGGCAAAGACATTCTCTGATAAGTTGTCTTATCTACTGCCTTGAGAATGGGTATAACTGAATGTCATTTTGGGTCCTATGCAACGATCCCAAGGAGCATTTAATGATTGTCACCTTTTGAGGGACAAAAGACAAATTGTCTCTGCACAAAAGTGGACAAACGGCTAGAAAGTACTGACATTCTAAAAAAGATGAGAATACTACCCATTGGATATTACACTACTACAGAAACAACATATAACGTCGGACATACGACTTCGGTTTTTTGAAAAACCGACGTTAAAAGTGAAGAAAACCATATAACGTCGGTTGTTACAAATAACTGACGTCGTATGTCACACGAATAAAAAAAATAAAAAATAATAATAACATACGACGTCGGTTAATTAACTAACATAGGTCGTATATTATATGCAAATAAAAAAATAAAAAATATAATAACATACGACGTCGGTTATTTAAATAACCGACGTCGTATGTCATACGCAAAATAAAAAATAAAAAATAATAATAACATACGACGTCGGTTATTTAATTAACCGACGTCGTATACTTATATATCATAATTATTTTTTTTAATTTTAAAATTTAAAATACGACGTTGGTTTGATATGAACCGACGTAGTAAATGGTTACTTAACATAGGTCAGGGTTTAATATAATTCCTTATTCCTTATTATTCTCTTCATTCTTCCCTCCTCGTCGCCGTTGTCCGCAATCGCCATCCATCACCGCAGTCGTTGCCATCCGCGACCACCCCAGCCACAGCCACTGTCGCAGCCATCCGCGACCGCCTCTCCCAGTCAGCGCCGCCTCACCGCTGCCTGCGATTTCTTGTCTAAGCAATTTCATGTAACTTAGCAAGATGAGTGAAATGTTGGGCGGAAACGATTCTTCAGTATCGACGGAAGCAACCAAAGGGAGTAGTGCTTTAGATGCGAGCCGAATTTCAGAGGTAAAATCATGGCTAGTTTCCCAATTCGACGCTGTTGGGAAGGACATCCCTGATTTCGAGTACACTGCACGAAGCGTTGCGCATTTGCACTATATTGATACCATTTCTCAGGCCAAAAATCAAGCCGCTGAGATTGTAGCAATGGCAGATCTTTCTCTTAGGAAAACAGCAGTAGCAATAGCAAGATTGACTTACTTGAAAAGGTAAATCTAGAGATAGTCAGATAGAGGGCTTTTGTTATTGTTTAATAAAATGTCATGCTATATTGCAATACTTGACGCAAATATATGTTTTTGATTGATATTTTCTGCATGTTTTTCTAGCAGTCTAATAGTAATGCATTTACCTTATTGCTTGATTGATATTTTCTGCATGTTTTTCGTTTTTATTTTCCACGGATAATGGAATGATTTTTTAGTTTTTAAAAAAATGTATGATATTCTAACAGTATTCCAAAATGGTGCATTTACCTTATTGCTTAATTGCAGATATGATCCTTGGTCTTTTTATTTTACAAGGATTGTTTAATATATTAATATGAAAAAGTGTGATTTGCCCCAAGAAAAGCTTAATATATCAGATATATCATAGAGAAGTTAGGCTATTGATTCTAGATTGGTTTGTTTAAGTTTTATTCTCATTGAAAACAAGAACAGAGTTTGTAGATAGCCCAGTTTTTACACATTTTATTAGCTGCCCTGTTGAGTTATTTTCTTAATTTAGATCTGTATAATTCTTCTGTGGTTAGTCCGGTAATGCAAGTTAAAGCACAGTTGGGAAAATAATAATACAAATATGGAGCCATACATGCTGATTATTTCTGTCATGTGCACTACTCTTTTTGCTTAAGATTCATTTCTTCAACAATTGATAAGGATCTGAATTCCTGCATATAGTTGGATGTGGAATTCTATCACTACCTTATTCAAATCCTGCCTCCTTGAAATGCTGATATTTCCTAATACTTCCACATTTTCTTGCTTCTTGTTTCTTTTGTGCTTAAGCTTTTGGATGATAGATTGCCATCTGGGCATATCTATATCTACTGAATTGTATAAATAGAGATTTGACCAAAACTTAGAATCCAAAGAAAAAGGAAGGGATTTTTTCTGCCATTGTTTTAATTTTAAAAAATATGCCTTATCATCTTAATTGTAGATTTTTATATAAGAAACAAAAAGAGAGTGTTACCAACTTGCTTGACACTATTAATATTCTACTGCTGTGCATTGAAATTTATTTGCCACCATTAATGGTTTAAATTCAGTTTCATTGCTTAGTTAACTAAACACAATGACTCTATCATTACTTTTGATACTTTCTTTTTCAAATTGACAATAATACTTTATAGTGTCAACCAATTTGTGATAATCTCTATTTTTAAATTTTTGAGTCGTAGTTTAAGTTATATCAAATAGAAGTATTTTGTTGAACTAAGTTATTGGAAAAAAGAAAGGAGAAGTCTTGTGTTCTATTATATAGAAGGGTTGGAAGCTTTTTTGTGGGATTAATGTAGAATCTTGGTGCTAGTTTAGGTTTTGGTGCAGGTTTTAATTGGATCACATTCCTTTACTGACCATGTTTATGGAAGCACTGGTTCTTCTCCATCCTCTATGTATGAAGAGTGTGTTTTCCCTCTTGTTGATGCCTTGTTTGAAGGATATAATGCCACCGTTCTCGCCTATGGTCAGGTAAAGTGTACACATGTATTGATTCACTTGTTTTTGTTGGAGGAGACACAAGTAACACCCCTTTGTATTATTTCGAACATAACAGATAGGTTCAGGAAAGACTTACACCATGGGTACTGGTTTCAAAGACGGATGCCAAACAGGAATTATTCCCCAAGTTATGAATGCTTTGTTCAACAAAATTGGAACTTTGAAGCACCAGACTGAATTCCACCTGCATGTGTCCTTCATTGAGGTTTACCCATTTCCCATTTTTTGTGTCGTAACATTGCCATATTTATCTATAAGTTTGACTTATTTCACTTGATAGAACAAAAGTTGCATATATTATTATGAAGTTCTGTTGGTATTTTCTGTGAATTGAAGTTATATGTGTCTGTGTGTGCATAATTTAAGATTCATTGTTTGAGCTCAACAAAAATATATTGCAATTGTGCAACAGATTGGCATTATTCTTCGTAGTTTGCAATGATGTTAAGCAGATTGTTAAGGAGCTATGGGCATACATAAGGAAGCATAATCTCCAAGATCCAAATAACAAAAGGAAGATAATTTGCAATGATGAGCTGCGCTTAGTTTTGAGACAGACTACACTGATATGTTCAAGATGAATAAGTTGTTGGCTAAACATATTACTCGTCTTGAACCTTCAAGTATGATCTGCATTTTTTTGTTTTTGTTTTTCAATGCAGATTCTAACCCTACCCACCTGTCTACTAGGTGATCTTAATGCTTATGTAAAAGTGAAAACCTGCATTTTGACCACTACAGAGCCCACAGTGCAGATTCTGCAGAATACTAAAAGAATTAAGACAGATGAGGAGACTGGTAGTAGAACTGATGAATCTGTCCAAATAGTTATAATATCTGAAGCACTGGCAAACTTTTTTGGCACCAATGAAAGGGAAATGTCTCAAGCAGAGGTCTCAAGGCAGGTCTGGGAATACATAAAGGTTAACCAGCTTGAGGTGAGTTGCCAAGTTATAGTTATTCGTTATGTTATTCTCAAGATATGCTTCTTTTCTTAATTATTGCAAATGTCATGGATTGAAGTCTACTAACCTAGGTCTGGGAATACATAAAGCTCACATTTGTGTGTTCTGAACCACAAAGAGTGGACAATGAGACAATCATGACCCTAAAAGGTTCAAGAGGCTGAAGCTTGAGCTTTGCTGAAAGTCTACAGCCCCAGTTTACACTTCTGTTTGAGCTATTCTGGTTAAGGACAATTTAGTCACTGTTTTTTAAAAAATGATGTTTCTGTGGTCTTGAATTTTTGAGATTTTGCTGAGAACCTGCTTAAATGCTCTTTTGTGATCCCTGATCATTAGTTTAATGATGAAATCTTCTCTATGAGCTATATTTTCCAACTATTTCATAGTCTAATTGTATTTTCTGTTAAAACATTGTAGGACCCTATAAACTCAATGGCAATACAATGTGATGCAAAGCTGCAGCAGCTTCTTGGATGTGAAAGCATTTCTGCGCTTGGTGTACCAGAAATGCTGGCACGTCATCATCTGTCTAAGAGATCTTGAGAGTAGTTAGTGCAGTTTACCAATTGCTTGCTATGCACAAAATTTTTTATCGGTTAATTAGTATTAACATTTCTTATTGATTAAATTTTGTAATATACTCTTACTGAGAATATCCAATTATCTTGCAATCGATTTGTCATTAAGTAAAACTGTGAAAGGAGCAATTGAATGAAAGTGCTTAGAACCAATCAAAACACAAATTCTCTCTCTTTATATACAAGTATATTCTTTTTGTGCCAAAAGGTTAATGTTAAGGAATTGAAGGGAGAAAAAATTCTTAAACTGTTATTTCTCATGCTAACTAATACATCTCTATTATACACATGACAATTCTGCACTAAAAAGTCTAAAAGAAACTGCTGCCTAACAAACCAAATAAGGCTGCTGCCTAACATGTTGTTGACTGACAAATGGTGCTGCCTAACATTGCACTAACATAATAATAAAACATAAATAAGGCTGCTGGTCTGCTGCCTAAACGGCTGCTGGTCTGCTGTCCAAAATATGAAATATTTCAACACTCCCCCTCAAGCTGGAGCATATAAATCAAATGCTCCTAGCTTGCTAGAAATGAACTCAATCCTAGGTCCACGGAGAGATTTGGTGAGAACATCAGCAAGTTGATCATTTGACCCAACAAAAGTGGTAACAATATCTCCGGATGCAACCTTCTCTCGTATAAAATGACAATCAACCTCAATATGTTTGGTTCTTTCATGAAAAACAGGATTAGATGCAATGTGCAGCGCTGCTTGATTATCACAAATTAATTTCATGGGACTGGGCTTATAGAATTTGAGTTCTATAAGAAGTTGCTTAACCCAAATTAGCTCACATATTCCAAGTGCCATTGCTCGGTATTCTGCTTCTGCGCTTGAGCGTGCAACTACATTTTGTTTCTTACTTTTCCAAGAAACAAGATTACCTCCAAATAGAACACAATATCCTGATGTTGATCTCCTATCCCATGGGCATCCAGCCCAATCTGCATCTGTATAGCCAACAATTTCTGTGTGTCCATGATCTTTGTAGAGCAATCCTGTACCTGGAGATCTTTTCACATACCTCAATATTCTGATGGCTGCATCCCAATGACTTTGACATGGCTCTTGCAAAAATTGGCTAACTACACTTACAGCAAAAGAGATATCTGGCCGAGTGATAGTTAAGTATAGTAGCTTACCAACTAATCTTCGATACTTGCTTGGATCGGATAAGAGCTCCCCCTGTCTTGGAAGAAGTTTGACATTTGGATCCATAGGTGTGTCAATTGGTTTACAACTTGTCATTCCTGTTTCTTCAAGAATATCCAAAACGTATTTCCGTTGAGACACATAGATACCTTGCTCGGATTGAGCAACTTCAATTCCAAGAAAATACTTCAATTTTCCAAGATCTTTTGTCTCAAAATGTTGAAACAGATGTTTCTTAAGCTGATTTATTCCTTCACTGTCATTCCCTGTAATGACAATATCATCAACATAAACAACAAGATATATGCTTTGTCCAAGTGTGTGTTTATAGAAGACAGAGTGATCGGCTTTGCTTTGAATCATGCCAAATCGTTGGACAACATCTCTAAATCTCCCAAACCAGGCACGTGGAGATTGCTTCAACCCATATAGAGAGCGTTTAAGACGGCAAACAAGATTAGCTCCTGTCTTAGCCACAAATCCAGGGGGTTGCTCCATATATACTTCCTCATTCAAATCACCATGTAAGAATGCATTCTTTATATCCAACTGATACAGTGGCCAATGACGATTGGCTGCAATTGAGAATAAGAGGCGGATAGAAGTAATCTTCGCTACCGGTGAGAAGGTGTCCGTGTAATCAATGCCAAAAACTTGTGTGTATCCTTTAGCAACAAGTCGAGCTTTAAGTCTATCAATTTGTCCATCTGGACCAACTTTCACATTATATACCCATCTACAACCAACCACAGATTTACCTGGAGGTAAAGGTACTAACTCCCAAGTTCCAGAAGAATGGAGTGCTTCCATTTCATCAACCATTGCCTGAGTCCACCCTGGATGAGTTAATGCTTCCTTGACATTGTTTGGAACAAAAACAGTTGACAAACTAGTAATGAAGGCACAATATGATGGAGACAAACGTTTATGTGAAAGGAAATTATAGATAGGATAAGGATTTCGAGTAGATCTGTTACCTACTCGACTGGCAATGGGAGAATCTGTTATGATATTTTGGGCCGTATCAGTGGGCAACGCTGGTGTGGGACATGAATCAACCAAGCATTCATCCTCTTGAGAACCTTGACGATTGCGCCGCTGGTAGGTATACAAGAAAGGTGAGTTCCGTCTTTCTTGTATGGTTGACATTGGTGCAGTTGTTTCAGCTATATTGGGAGACACAGGCTCTATGAAATTAGGAACAGGAAGAATTTCTGTGGCTTCAAGTGGTTCCCATAAAAAATCAGATTCATCAACTGGAGTGGAGGAGAAAAAAGGTGTAGTTTCAAAAAATGTGACATCAAAGGAAGTATAGAAACGATGTGTTTTAGGACAATAACACCTAAAACCTTTTGGAGGCGAGAGTACCCAATGAACACACATTTTATGGCCTTGGCATCAAGTTTGTCTCGTCCTGGGGTGGAGTCATGGACGAAGCAGGTACACCCGAAAATTCGTAATGGAAGTTTGTGGAGAGGTTCCTGTGGGAGTAAAAGATTAAGAGGAATTTTCCCTTGTAACACAGAAGATGGAATTCGATTTATGAGGTGACAGGAGTGAAGTATAGCATCTCCCCAAAATCTTTTAGGAACCTTGTGATGAATGAGCAAAGTGCGGGCTGTGTCAACAAGATGACGTATCT
This sequence comes from Ipomoea triloba, assembly GCF_003576645.1. Lineage (NCBI taxonomy): Eukaryota > Viridiplantae > Streptophyta > Magnoliopsida > Solanales > Convolvulaceae > Ipomoea > Ipomoea triloba. Next base: position 20,025,881 of record NC_044923.1, on the reverse strand, counting down.
TCCGTTCAGCAACTCCATTTTGCTGAGGGGTCCTAGCACATGAAGATTCATGAAGTATTCCATGTGTGGAAAAAAAAGAAGTAAAAGAGTCAGAGAAATATTCTCTGGCATTGTCACTTCGTAGAACTTTGAGAGAAACTCCAAATTGATTCATGACTTCATTGTAGAATGTTTTGAACACATCAAATAGTTCAAAACGGTTTTTCATTAGAAAGACCCAACTGCATCGAGAAAAATCATCAATGAAAATGACAAAATACAAGAACCCTAAGGTGGTTGAAACACGACATGGTCCCCAAACATCAGAGTGAACTAAAGAAAAAGGTGTACTGGCCCTTCTATTCACTCTACTAGGATATGAGGCTCTTGAGTGTTTCCCAAGTTGACAAGACTCACATTCTATGTTCTTTAAATCTGACAAGCCAAGAACAAGTTGTTTTAATTTATTAATATTGGGATGCCCAAGGCGACAATGGCTAAGGAGAGGTGAAACAGTAGCGGCGCAAGCTGTGTTGGTATTGGTAGAGCCTAAAAGATGGTAGAGTCCTTGTGATTCATGTCCCGTACCAAGCATTTCCCTTGTTTGTCGGTCCTGAATAACCACGGAATCAGAAGAAAAGGTAACAAGGCAATTAAGAGAGTGAGTAAGCTGATGGATTGAAATCAAGTTGAAAGGACAACCGGGAATGTAAAGAACATGTTCTAGAGAAAAAGAATGGATAATGACTTTTCCAATTCCCTTAGCTTTCCCTTTTGACCCATCACCAAAGGTAACAGATGGAAGAGAATCAGAGAAATCAATTTTGGAGAAAAACGAGGGATTACCAGATATGTGATCGGTGGCCCCGGAGTCCAAAAACCAAACAGAGTTTGATTGTGAAGCAAGAGCAATGTGGGTGCTGTCTGGAGAAATGGTTGTTTTGGCGGCCTTTAATTGCAAGAATTCTGCATACTCATCCTTTGAGATAACTTGTGTATCTGAATTCGCAGACTGAGCTATATTCACCATAGTTGGTTTTCCATGAAGTTTCCAGCAAACCTCACGAGTGTGCCCTTGTTTGTTACAGAAGTCACAAAAACGGGTAGAATTTCGTCCTCCGCCTCGGCCACCTTGATTGCTTCCTCGACCTCTTCCTCTATTGTAACTTTGAGTAGTGAGAGCAGAATGATCGACAAGGATTGATGTGTTCCCTCTATGGATGGAGGAGACTTGAAGAAGTCTTTTGAACATTTCTTTGGTATTTGGAACAGCTCCATCTCCAAGTATACTATTTCGAACTTGCTCAAATTCTGGTTCAAGTTTGGCATGTGTGAGAACAACAAAAAACTTGTCTCGTTGAGTAAGTTGCTCTTCAGGTGATCCTCCAATAGGCATGAGTTTGTTGAATTCAGCCATGAGTCCTTGGATTTTCCCCAAAAATTTTTCCATGGACATTTCTGACTTCTTGACACTTAGTATTTCACTGACAATGAAATAAAAACGAGAGATGTCGTTTGTATAAAGAGATTGAGCCTGTTTCCATACAGAAAAACAGGTTCTGAAAGGTCTAAACATGGGGATTAAATCCGGGGCAAGAGATTGCCATAATAGACTGCAAAGTTGAGCATCAACTCTCTTCCAAATATCCTTTTCATGCTGAATTTCTTCTGCTGTAGTAGTGAGGTGGTCAACCACTCCTTGACCCATAAACCATAGTTCTACTGCTGATGCCCAATCTTGATAATTTTGGGAACCAATGAGTCTTTCACTGGTGATAGTTAAACTCCCAGAAAGATTTGGAACGTAGACTTTAGGTTGAACTGGGAGAGATTTAGGTTGAACTTGGAGAGAAGGTTGGACTGGAAGAGGAGTATTTTGGACACTATCAATAATTTCCTCATCTGCCATATTGATAAATCAAATGTGAGAAAATCAGGATAGTGTCGCAGCAAAGGGATAGACCGATCTGAAAACTTTACTGAAAAAGTTTGCCGAAAAAAGTGTGTAGCAGCAGTTTGGAGTCAGTTTGGAGTGACTCCAACAAAATACAAGAATCCTGAGCTTCTAGAATGACACTATATCTTCAAATTTATGAAAAACTTATATTGGGAAGCTGTGTTTGAATTTTTCAGTTCGGATGAACAGTAATTTACTGTTCATACGAAGAAAGAAGAAGAAAATCAGGCCAAAGGACATGGCTCTGATACCATGTTAAGGAATTGAAGGGAGAAAAAATTCTTAAACTGTTATTTCTCATGCTAACTAATACATCTCTATTTATACACATGAGTGAAAGACAATTCTGCACTAAAAAGTCTAAAAGAAACTGCTGCCTAACAAACCAAATAAGGCTGCTGCTTAACATGTTGTTGACTGACAAATGGTGCTGCCTAACATTGCACTAACATAATAATAAAACATAAATAAGGCTGCTGGTCTGCTGCCTAAACGGCTGCTAGTCTGCTGTCCAAAATATGAAATATTTCAACAGTTAACTATACAGATTATTCTTGTTTTCTGTCACCCAGATTGACGCATGTGTCATTGGTTGCAGATACGATTCGCTGCATTTTTATATTTTTTTTAATTAAAAGGAGATAGGCGTCGGTGTTTGTAAAAACCGACGCCGTATCTCTATTTTAGAAATATTAAAGGAGATAAGGTGTCGATTTTTCAAAAAGCCGACACCGTATATCTGTATTAAAAAAATAAAAGGAGATAAGGCGTCGGTTTTTCAGAAAAACCGACGCCTTATCTCTATTTTCTTTTTAAAAAATGACATACGACGTCGATTTTCTGAAACCGACGTCGTATGTACTTATTTAAAAATTAAAAAATAATATATGACGTCGATTTTTAAAACCGACGTCGTATAATATATTTATAACGTCTGCTGGAACTACGTCGGAAAAAAACCGACGTCGTATATCCAAAATAACCGACGTTAAAAGGTATTTTTGTAATAGTGTTACACACTGGACAATAGGTTTTGAATTTCATTTTCCCTCCAACGGGTCTGAAATTCCACCTATAAATACCCTTGTCCCATCTCACTTTGACAAGGTTGAAATACGCGAAATATTGTCTATCAAGTGAAAAACTTTTAGTGTGATATTCATAAGCTTACAAGTGATATTCAGATTTCATTAGAAGTTCTTGTGTGATTAAGAAGTTGATCAAGGAAACTAATCACAAGAATTTCAAGTTGGAGAATCATCACAACCTTTCAACCATCTCTACAAGTGAAGAAGAAAGAGGCGGAGTAAACTTGGAAGAAGTTGAAAAACCTACAACAACAAGGCTGCCGGGCTTAGTGATCAAAGGAGCTTTTTGTAACAGAGATTGTACTATAACGCGGAATATAGTGCAAACCTTCACGAGTTGTGAAGAAGAGTGGAGTAGGCTTAGTTAACAGCCGAACCACTATAAAAACCCTCTCTCTCTCTCCTTTATTTATTTTACATATCGCATTGCATATATCACTCAAACATAATATCTTTTACAAGAAAATCCTAAGTGCAAAGTTAAGATAAAACTTGATATATCCTTTCCGCTGCGTTATCTCTTTAGACGAAAAAGTTTTCAAAAAACCTCTTGTGAGTTTATTCAACCCCCCCCCCCTTCTAGACTCACATTGCTACCACCGGGACCTACAAGTGGTATCAGAGCCTGTTACCATGAACGGTGAACACTCTGTGTATACTGCCTGGTGATCCTTTTTGAAAAATCATCAAAATATTTTCGGACTTTGCACTATGTCTAAAATGGAACATCATAGGCATTTTCTCATGTTTAACTTGGACAAGTTTGATGATTGGAAAGTGCGCATGCAGGCTCACTTGTCTGCCATGCAAGATGAGATGTGGGACGTGATAACTGATGGACCCATCCAAATACTACAAGTCAACCCCAATCGTGTTGCTACTGATCCTACATCACCAGCGATGATTCCGAAGGAGAAATCCTTGTTAACCACCGAAGAGAGAACCCGAGTAAATCTCGACAATATAGCAAAGGATATACTCTACAAGGCTCTAGACGAATCATTGTTTCCAAGAGTGAGAAAGTGCAAGACTGCAAAAGACATCTGGGATGTACTTATGCTCATAGGTGATGGAGACGAACAAGAGAAGGAGAATAAGTTAACGATTGCCATGAAGAAGTTTGAAGATTTCAAACTCAACCCAAAGGAGTCCATAACCGAAATGGAAGCTCGGTTCATAAAGTTATTGATGGAAATCAATGATCTTGATGAGAACAAGCTATCACAAAAGGAGATAAGCTTGAAGATTCTCCGAGGACTACCCAAAAGCTGGGAAATGAAAGTAGTAGCTATGCGCGATCATAGAGATCTCAAGACAACGAGCACTACTCAGATCTTTAGTGATCTGAAAGCCTACGAGTTTGAGAAGGAAACACAAAATGATGAAGAACCTGAGACGAGAAACATAGCTTTAGTTGCAAATAATCAACCTTCATCATCAACACCAAGGTCGAACACTAATCCCTCATCTGATTTTTTCACTGACGATCAGCTTGCTTTGTTTATGAGAAGGTTCAAAAGATTCATGCGAAAGAATCAGTCCTACGACAATTCTGATAAAATGAGAAGAACGAAGTACCGAAGCAATGACAAGGCTAGTGGATCCAGAACACATGAAAAGGATGAAATACAAGTGCTGTGTTACAATTGCCGAAAACCTGGACACTTCAAAGCTGAATGTCCATATCCCATCGTCAAGAAGCATCAGGACAAGCACAACTACAAGAAGAATTCGAGAAACTATCACAACCCAAAGAATGCCCCAAATGATGCTGATGAGGAGCCAAACAAAAATCAGAAAAATGATAGGCGAAGGAAGGCTCTAGCTGTAGAAGAGAAGTCAGGAGACAAGAACAACGAGTCATGCACGTCCAGCTCTAGTTCAGAAAGTGACAGTTCGGAGGATGAGAAGGGACTACTGTGTCTCTTTAGTCAAGAAGACTCAGATGAAGAGCTGTGCCTTATGGCAGATGATGAAGAGGTAACTTCACAAAACCACTCTTCTAATTATAGCTCCGAATCCACATATCATGAAAACCCTAGGGAAGCATTCGAAAGAATGATGAAGAGTTTTGATGGTATTGAGGATTCACACTTCAAACTCAAAGAAGAGAATGCCAAGCTATTGGCAGAAAGACAAGATCTCGAGGACTTAAGGTCCAAAAATGCTGAGATGCTTGAATCTATAAGCTAGCTTGAGAAGCAAGTTCATCTTCTTGAGGAAGAGTGTAAAGCGAAGGATGATAGAGAGCAAAATTTGCGTGCGGTGCTTGCGACATTTACAAATTCATCCAGATTAATGGATCGAATGGTAGATGATCAAAGACCATTAGGGAGAAGAACCGGACTCAGTTATAGCTCCAGCTCTCATCAACATATTCTCCTATCACGATCAACTGATCCTTCTACCAATGGAGGATTAAGCTCAGTGTTTGTCCAAGGACAAACAGAAAATCTTGAGCCTATGATTAATGCCGAGCACGGAACAGAACCACAATCAACAAGTCGATCCAATGATGCGACTGAAACACAAGTTGTGGAACCTACGAGAGGGAACTCCCAGAACGGTAACCCGAGAAGTCGTCAGACTCCTCGGTACAGACCTCGCATACAAAACCATGAAGGTTTTTCTACAAATGGTCAACCAAATGGGAATAACCGATCCAAAGGAAAATTCCTAGGCAACAAGAGGCAACATTACTCACAGAGGCAACGCAAGGGTATGCCTCAGGGAAGACCAAACTCTTACCCGAGTAATGTCAAGAATTTCAAAAAGTTCCCTAGCAAGCTTATGGATTATGAACCAATGACAAGAGCAAAATTTCTGCTCCATCATAGACATAAACAGACCTCATACACTAGAGTTAACACGAATAAACCAACACATCCTCTTCAAAAAGTTTATTCACCGAAGTCACCTCAAGCCTACTATGCTATCCCTTATGATTATCGCGTGTTTAATGTAATACCCCGAAATTTTGTTTTACTAAAAGCTCCTATTTAATTAAGTTAGCCATAGCGGAAAAAAAAATTAATTAAAAAAATTGTTTTGATCGTAGCATCGCTATGTTTCGCGGTGTACCGAACCTAGCCCAATTTTGAGTTTTAGTCTGGAATAAATTTTTGGTTTCAAAATTATTCCTATTTAAATTATTTTCCACCGAAACTTTATCTGTTTGGACCACAACTGATAAGTTGGAGGATTTTTATTTTTGGAACCACAAGAATGTGACAAGTGTCACTTCCTTTACCACATGTTTCATCCCTATCTTATAAGAAATAATATATAAGCTTTGTTTTTTCCATTTTTCCCCTCTTTGGCCGAAATATTGAAGAGGAAGAGAGAGAGGAAAAATATTTGATCTTCTTCCTTGAGTTCAAAGAGCTTCCATAGCCAATTCCTTCATCAAGATCACAAATATTCGGTAAAATTCCATTTTAATCGGTTCAAAAGCTTTGTTTTCCTTCCTAGATCTTGAATCCAAGTATTGTTTCCTTAAATATGGGGTGATGATGTTATACACTTCCTAGAATTTTTAGGAAAATTTTAGGTAGGAAATCCTATTTTTGCTATTTATTCTAGTATAGTTAGTGTTCTCAAGGATCTAATATTATGTATGTTGTGGATAATTTATGGATTGTGTAGAAGAACCAAAGGAAGTGGAAGAGTGAGCATCTAAAGGAAATTAGTGAGATTTCAAGAAGATAAGGTAATCTTTATGTCCACCAAAACCTTTTTCCACCATGATATTCATGAATTTCTTGATAAAGTATGGATATAAAGATTTTAGTAGATGAAATTTGGTGTGATTGTGGTATAGCATGAGTATATGTGTAGATATGGGTATGATTATGTTGTGGTGAATATATGAAGAAGACTTGTATATATGTACAATCTTATATATATACATATATACGTGTAATTTTATTATTATTATTATTATTTTTATTATTATTATTATTATTATTATTATTATTATTATTA
>NC_044923.1:20012276-20018734 GCF_003576645.1 Ipomoea triloba | reverse complement strand
TATATATATATATATACCTTCATATATCCATACACATATAGGGTCATACCTATTTATACATATATAGTATTTTCACATATCCCTAACACACATATAGTACCAAATATGCGTATATATAGATATATACACGATACTTATACTCATATATATACGATTTAAATATATGATTCATATACGGTAAATATTTGTATAGCTATATACTAGTATTTATATACAGTCATAGTATATAATATATATATATATATATATATATATATATACACGAAGGTAGGTTTATACTATTTAAAGTGTGTTATGTGAGAAAGTAAAGAATGAGATAAAATGAAATTATGGTGTGAGGTTGGAGACTATTCCTTTTAACATTCACAATGGATTCACAAACATTGGGCCCTGAAGTGATTGGTGTTAACCACGTTGAGTAACCTTGTAGAAACAGATCCAGGGTTACTAGAGCTAGTGACTAACCTGCGGGCTTGGAATCCCGACAAGGGGTGTGCACACTAAAGGTCCTAGATCTGCTTCCCCTAGTTGGAATAACTAGGTTGTGGTGAGGTGGTGGAAACGAGAAGGAAATTGTGGTGTTAATCGGAATATCTTTAACGTTATTATGGTAAAAGCTGGTTATTTCTATTTAAATGTTTATATGATTATGAGTACGAGTGTGAGTATGGGTATGATTATAAGTATGATATTGTGTATACAGGTGGAAATTATGATTATTGGCACAATAATGAGGAAATGAATATCTCTTATATGAGAAATCTTGTTGAAAATGTGTTATCATGTGAAATGAACTGTTTTTCGAAAACAAAGAATAAAACTATTTTCCAAAACCATGATTCTACACGGTGGAGTAGGGATTACTTAGCACTATGTGCTAATTCTGTTTTCCAAATGAATTTCAGGTATGTAATAGATCTTGATATCCGAGAGCAATAGAAGAGAAAATGGATCTACTCTTGATGATAGAAATCACTATGGTTTTTGAGTTGTATATTACTGGGATGTAAGGCAGTAATAGTATGTATTAATAAGGATAGTAGATGTAAAGACTACCTTAGCATCTAAGTTGTAACAAACTTAGGTGTGGAGTAGCACTTCTGGATTTTATGCGCTTCCGTTTTGGGAAATTAGTAATTATGATTAATTATGCCTTTTTGTATGATGGAAAATCTGGGGGTGTTACATTTAATGGGTACCGTGGACCGAGGATGAACCTTACGAGTTCTAGGTACGCATGGATGCCCAAGCTCACCGCTAACCGTCAAGGACTCAAGAAGGTATGGGTACTTAAAAACACCTAATCTTTGAATGCAGGGAAACAGGACCATTTGGTATGTAGATAGCGAATGCTCAAGACATATGACTGGAGATAAATCAGAATTGAGCAATTATAAAGCGAAGAATGGTCCTGAGGTAGTTTTCGGTGGGAACTCAAGTGGACGAACCATGGGCACCGAAGATGTTATGAAGAATGGCCTAATCATCCAAGAAGTTTCTTATGTTGAAGGATTAAAGTTCAATCTCTTAAGCACAAGCTAGTTTTGTGACAAAGGATACAAAGTTGTATTCTCACGAGATAAATGCCAAGTTATCTCAAAGCTAACTCATGAAGTTGTACTAACGGCAAAACGAAGAAAGAATATGTATGTTGTCACATNATATATATATATATATACCTTCATATATCCATACACATATAGGGTCATACCTATTTATACATATATAGTATTTTCACATATCCCTAACACACATATAGTACCAAATATGCGTATATATAGATATATACACGATACTTATACTCATATATATACGATTTAAATATATGATTCATATACGGTAAATATTTGTATAGCTATATACTAGTATTTATATACAGTCATAGTATATAATATATATATATATATATATATATATATATACACGAAGGTAGGTTTATACTATTTAAAGTGTGTTATGTGAGAAAGTAAAGAATGAGATAAAATGAAATTATGGTGTGAGGTTGGAGACTATTCCTTTTAACATTCACAATGGATTCACAAACATTGGGCCCTGAAGTGATTGGTGTTAACCACGTTGAGTAACCTTGTAGAAACAGATCCAGGGTTACTAGAGCTAGTGACTAACCTGCGGGCTTGGAATCCCGACAAGGGGTGTGCACACTAAAGGTCCTAGATCTGCTTCCCCTAGTTGGAATAACTAGGTTGTGGTGAGGTGGTGGAAACGAGAAGGAAATTGTGGTGTTAATCGGAATATCTTTAACGTTATTATGGTAAAAGCTGGTTATTTCTATTTAAATGTTTATATGATTATGAGTACGAGTGTGAGTATGGGTATGATTATAAGTATGATATTGTGTATACAGGTGGAAATTATGATTATTGGCACAATAATGAGGAAATGAATATCTCTTATATGAGAAATCTTGTTGAAAATGTGTTATCATGTGAAATGAACTGTTTTTCGAAAACAAAGAATAAAACTATTTTCCAAAACCATGATTCTACACGGTGGAGTAGGGATTACTTAGCACTATGTGCTAATTCTGTTTTCCAAATGAATTTCAGGTATGTAATAGATCTTGATATCCGAGAGCAATAGAAGAGAAAATGGATCTACTCTTGATGATAGAAATCACTATGGTTTTTGAGTTGTATATTACTGGGATGTAAGGCAGTAATAGTATGTATTAATAAGGATAGTAGATGTAAAGACTACCTTAGCATCTAAGTTGTAACAAACTTAGGTGTGGAGTAGCACTTCTGGATTTTATGCGCTTCCGTTTTGGGAAATTAGTAATTATGATTAATTATGCCTTTTTGTATGATGGAAAATCTGGGGGTGTTACATTTAATGGGTACCGTGGACCGAGGATGAACCTTACGAGTTCTAGGTACGCATGGATGCCCAAGCTCACCGCTAACCGTCAAGGACTCAAGAAGGTATGGGTACTTAAAAACACCTAATCTTTGAATGCAGGGAAACAGGACCATTTGGTATGTAGATAGCGAATGCTCAAGACATATGACTGGAGATAAATCAGAATTGAGCAATTATAAAGCGAAGAATGGTCCTGAGGTAGTTTTCGGTGGGAACTCAAGTGGACGAACCATGGGCACCGAAGATGTTATGAAGAATGGCCTAATCATCCAAGAAGTTTCTTATGTTGAAGGATTAAAGTTCAATCTCTTAAGCACAAGCTAGTTTTGTGACAAAGGATACAAAGTTGTATTCTCACGAGATAAATGCCAAGTTATCTCAAAGCTAACTCATGAAGTTGTACTAACGGCAAAACGAAGAAAGAATATGTATGTTGTCACATGGGAAACAGTAAGACCGAATACTTGCCTGATCGCCAAAAGCAAGAAAGATCTAAGTTGGGAATGGCATCATAAACTCAATCATCTTAACTTCAAGGCTATCAACAAGCTTGCAAGAAAGGAACTAGTTGAAGGATTACCGAATGTAATCTATGACAAGGATAAAGTATGTGAAGCTTGTCAAAAGGGAAAACAGATCAAGTCTTCGTTTAAAACAAAATCTCTTAACACCAATGCAAGGCCATTAAGTCTACTCCATATGGACCTATTTGGACCAGTTGATCCAGTTAGTTTAAGCGGAAGAAAGTACACTCTTGTGGTAGTAGATGACTACACAAGATATACATGGACATCTTTTCTAAGGAAGAAGAATGAAACTGAGAAAGTCCTTCTAGACCTGCTCCGAAGACTTCAAACCGAAAAGGATCTAAGTATTGTCAAAATTCGGTCTGATCAAGGAACTGAATTTGTAAACAAAGTTATTCAGGATTTCTGTGGACAACACGGTATACTGCATCAGCTTTCAGCAGCAAGAACTCCTCAACAAAATGGTGTAGCTGAAAGACACAACAGAACCCTCAAAGAAGCAGCAAGATCCATGATTGCTTTCTCAGACTTGCCTAAACAGTTTTGGGCCGAAGCTATAAACACTGCATGCTACACTCAAAATAGATCTCTTATTCATAAAGATCATGGAGCTACACCTTACGAACTCTGGAAAGGCAGAAAACCTGTTGTAAAATACTTTCATATCTTTGGAAGTAAATGCTTCATCCATAACAACGGGAAATTACATCTAAAGGCCTTTGATGAACGTGCTGATGAAGGGTTATTCATGGGATACTCTGAAAAAAGTAAAGCTTTTCGAGTACTAAATAAGCGAACCATGGTGATAGAAGAATCTATACACGTAGTTTTCGACGAACCATCAAAAGAAGACATGGTATCTCTGAGAAACAAACTGATGAAGAGACGAAAGATAGAGAAATTGAAGAACTATCCGAAGGATCAGAATCAGAAGACGATGATTATCCACTCTGTTAGGAACATCATGTAATAGGTTTTGATGATACCAACTGTTAAGTAGAAATCCCCAAGTCTCGACACATAGGCAAAACGTTGTAAGTTCGACAAGTAAACCAAGAGTGAAAATACAACCGGGTAACTTTGAGCTCAACTCGGAAAATATTTAAGCTTGAGGGAAATTTGTTTGAACATCTTAGAAGTCTCGTGTGTTGTAATCATATAGACAGATCAGAAGAAAGCATGGGACAACACTGGAGGAATAAGGGTCTGCGAGACATCAACTAAGTCTCGAGACATAAGCAGAGTTCGAGAGGTAGTACCTCTCGATACAGCTATCCAGTTCGAGACATAAACAGAGTTCGAGAGATAGACCTCTCGATATTTGAGTTCGAGACATCAAACAATCGAGACATCAACCTTGGTCTCGATAAACTGACACTTCTCCAGTAATGTTGAATGACGGTCAGGAAGCATACTTAAAGTTTGGAGAAGAAGAATATCATGGAGATAGAGGTGCCGAACGTGAGGATTTCAAAATGGGCGGAAATGGATGACACGTCAGATTTCCACCACAAACGGTCAAAAGGTGCACCAATGCTGAAGTGGTCTGATTCCCTACAAACAAGGAATAATGGGAATATAAAAAGAGTAACTTTTACCAAAAGACGAAAGTGGAGCATGGACTCAAGAAAGTGAACTATGGAATATTCACTACAAGACAAGAGGTTCAAGTTACAAGATCACCACTCCATGAAATANAGAGTAACTTTTACCAAAAGACGAAAGTGGAGCATGGACTCAAGAAAGTGAACTATGGAATATTCACTACAAGACAAGAGGTTGAAGTTACAAGATCACCACTCCATGAAATATGCTGAAAATATGCAAGACCCATGATCAGCATGGGAGACAAATTTCAAACGGAATAATTTTCCCTCCAACGGAATTATTCCTCAACTCTCATATAAAAAGGACGTGAAGACATGAAAGAAAAAAAGAGTTAGAAAATTCGAAAGAGGTGTCTGACTAAAACGTTCAAGTGCAAGTGCTTAACTTGGAATATCATCCTGATATTCAAAACACCGAGAAAACACATCTTAGTGTTTGAGAGAGTTACAAAGCTTAAACTGTTATACATCTAGAAGGTGACCGAAGCTGCTCTACACCGAAGTTGATTCAACGATAGCTTGTGGTCAGATTGGAGTCTGTTACATTCAACTGTGACAACCAAAAACACCTTGCTTTGGATTAAGCAAGAGAGGTGGAGTAACCTGGCAGCTGTCCGAGTGAAAGAAACCTGAGGCTTGACGCGGGCTTGGTGATCAAAGCTCAAGTGCTCGATAGGTGGNCATTGTACTAAAAAGGGAAGTTTTTAGTGCAATCCTTCCAGGGAGTTTCTGGAAGAAGAGTGGACGTAGGCGGGTTGGCCGAACCACTTAAAAATCTCTCTTGCATTTACTTACTGCTTTTATCTCTCGCTAACCTCTCGATTGCACTACATATAAACACACCTCTCGAACTAACTCAAACTCGTGCTGACTAAAAGGGGATAACATTTCCGCTGCGCATAAAACTTTGTCTTCACCTCGTGAGGTATCGAACCTAAACATCCTAAGTTCAATACACACGAGAGGTCGAAAAGATTTGCAAAATCTTATACAAGTCTATTCACCCCCCCTCTAGACTTGTACCCCATCCCCTTGGGACCAACAATTGGTATCAGAGCTAGTTCTCTGATCGATATAAACCTTTGTTTATATTGCCTAGAGATCCTTCTTTAAAAAATCCTTTAAAAGTTTTCAAAGCACTAGATAATTTTTCTAATATGGATAGCATGTTGTCGAGACATCTTCTCTTTGATCTTAGCAGGTTCGATGACTGGAAAACACGCATGCTTGCGTATCTATCAGCCCTCCATGATGAGATGGCCGAAGTTATAACATCTGGACCAGTCAAGATCATGATGGTAAACACGACTGCTGAGCAAACCAGAGATACACCAAAGTATGTCCCCAAACCTAGGGAAGAATGGACAAGTGATGATAGGAAGAGAAACAACTTGGACAACATTGCCAAGGATATTCTCTTCAGAGCTATAGACGAAACCATCTT
>NC_044923.1:19999341-20011819 GCF_003576645.1 Ipomoea triloba | reverse complement strand
AAAGAGAAGCCAGCACAAAGTGGCTTCAAGGGAGATACAAAGAAACATCTGCGCAGAAAGGCGCTTGTTGCTGAGGAACTCGAGAGAACAATCGAGGAGTCCGAGACGTCGAGCTCTAGTGAAAGCAGCAGCAGCTCAGAAGATGAGAGGGGACTCATCTGCTTATACACCGAGGAAGAAGAGAATCAATGCCTAATGGCCATTGACAATGAGGTAACCTCTACTTCCACATCTCGCTGCTCTACTTCTACCTCTCGTTGTTCTTCTTTCAGAAGCGATGAAGATCCCTTTGAGATGCTTGAAACATTTAAAAGGGATCTCGTAGTCGCTAACAGCACTCATGCCAAAATTAGGGAAGAAAACAGCAAGCTAACCGCTGAAAGAGATATGCTTAAGAACGTCTCGAAAGAGAATTCAGAGCTAACTCTCAAAGTNCACTCATGCCAAAATCAGGGAAGAAAACAGCAAGCTAACCGCTGAAAGAGATATGCTTAAGAACGTCTCGAAAGAGAATTCAGAGCTAACTCTCAAAGTAAGTGAGTTAGAAGCTAAAGTAATCCTACTGACTGAAGAGTGCAAAGCTCGAGAGACCAGAGAGCTTAATCTTAGAAAGGTCATAGCATCATACACTAATTCCTCCAAAGCTATGGAGAAAATGGTGGATGAATACAGACCAACAAATGACAGAACCGGTCTCGGGTTTCGTCGGAACAGTCTCTCGAGAGATAAGCAGACCAATGGTTTGGGAACTTCAAGAAATGGAGGATCTCAACCCAAACCAAATAAAGGTCATAAAGGACCAAGAGAAAAGACCAGAGTAGCTATCCATAAACCGTCCCTACACACCAGCAATGGAAAGTATAGGAAAGCTACAAAGAATGGCCGGGTAAACAATATCGAGAGATCACCTCGCTATCTCTCGCAAGGCCATTCCAAGTACAAAAAGAGCTACATTCCATATAATGCGCCTCAAGGAAAATATGGAAGGTCTGAGATCCACACAGTTAGGAACTCACGGATGGAGAAAGACAGACTCTATCCATCTAGTGAGAATTGGTCATCGAATCACAANATTGCGCCTAGGCCTGGAATAATGGGCACAAGGTATAAATGGATGCCTAAACTCACTAACCCACCAGGACCCAAAGTTTGGGTACCTAAACTTGCTTAATTTCCTTGCAGGACACCAGGAACGTGTGGTTCATTGACAGTGGATGTTCGAGACATATGACGGGAAATCTAACACTACTAGAGAACATCCAACCTATCGAAGGTCCCTTGGTGACATTTGGCGACAAGGAGAAGAAGGGACGCACAAAAGCTGTTGGTGAAATTCAAAAGAATGAGCTGGTTATTAAGGGAGTATCCTACGTTGAAGGGCTCAAGTTCAATCTCCTTAGTACAAGCCAGTTCTGTGACAAGGGCTACAAAGTTATCTTCACCAAAAGCAAATGTCAGATTATGAGCGAGAAATCTCTCGAAGTCGTCTTGGAAGCAGCAAGGAAAGGAAACATGTACATAGTGGATTGGAGGTCTGCAAAACCATCCCTATGTATGCTAGCAAGGAGCAAGGAAGATTTATGCTGGGATTGNACATTGCGCCTAGGCCTGGAATAATGGGCACAAGGTATAAATGGATGCCTAAACTCACTAACCCACCAGGACCCAAAGTTTGGGTACCTAAACTTGCTTAATTTCCTTGCAGGACACCAGGAACGTGTGGTTCATTGACAGTGGATGTTCGAGACATATGACGGGAAATCTAACACTACTAGAGAACATCCAACCTATCGAAGGTCCCTTGGTGACATTTGGCGACAAGGAGAAGAAGGGACGCACAAAAGCTGTTGGTGAAATTCAAAAGAATGAGCTGGTTATTAAGGGAGTATCCTACGTTGAAGGGCTCAAGTTCAATCTCCTTAGTACAAGCCAGTTCTGTGACAANAAGGGACGCACAAAAGCTGTTGGTGAAATTCAAAAGAATGAGCTGGTTATTAAGGGAGTATCCTACGTCGAAGGGCTCAAGTTCAATCTCCTTAGTACAAGCCAGTTCTGTGACAAGGGCTACAAAGTTATCTTCACCAAAAGCAAATGTCAGATTATGAGCGAGAAATCTCTCGAAGTCGTCTTGGAAGCAGCAAGGAAAGGAAACATGTACATAGTGGATTGGAGGTCTGCAAAACCATCCCTATGTATGCTAGCAAGGAGCAAGGAAGATTTATGCTGGGATTGGCATAGTAAGCTTAGTCATCTGAACTTCAAGACTATCAACAAGCTTACTAAGAGGAACCTAGTGGAAGGACTGCCCAAAGTGACGTTTCGAAAGGATAAAATTTGTGAGGCATGTCAACGTTGCAAACAGATCAAATCTTCTTTCAAGAGCAAAGCCGAGACATCATCCACTAGACCATTAAGCCTTCTTCACATGGACTTATTTGGCCCAGTAGATCCACCCAGCATAAAGGGAAAGAAGTATACTCTTGTGGTAGTAGATGACTACACAAGATTCACATGGACCGTGTTCTTAACCAAGAAAAACGAGACAAAAGTTGCCCTGCCAAATATTTTGAAGCAAGTTCAAGTTGAAAAGGATGTCTCGATACTAAAGATCCGGTCAGATCAAGGTGGAGAGTTCGTTAATCAAGTAATCGAGAGCTACTGCAACGAGAACGGGATTCATCATCAACTGTCAGCTGCTCGAACGCCTCAACAGAACGGGGTTGCTGAAAGAAGGAACAGAACTCTCAAGGAAGCTGCAAGGACCATGCTCTCGCAAGCCAACATATCACAAGGATTTTGGGCAGAAGCAATCAACACAGCGTGCTATACCCAAAATCGGTCCTTGATCGTGAAAGGAGTTGGAAAGACTCCATATGAGTTGTGGAATGGAAGAAAACCGAATGTAAGCCACTTCCACACATTCGGGTGCAAATGCTATATCCACAACAATGGGAAGGCTCAACTAAGAACTTTTGAAGAAAAGGCAGATGATGGAGTATTTCTGGGATACTCATCGACAAGCAAAGCACTCAGAGTCTTCAACAAGCGGAGTTTGGTGGTTGAAGAGTCCATACATGTTACCTTTGATGAAAGGGCATCGACAGATCAACCATCAAAGACAACGGAAGCAGCTGAGGAAGATCAGCCAGAGTCTATCGAGAGATCAAACTTACCTCTCGAAGACAAGCAGTTGATAGTTCGAGACGTAGCGGAACTCCAGTCAGAATCAGATGATGAAGAGTCTACCAAGAAGAAAGCTCCTGACTCAGTTGATCAAATCCAGATCATAGATGTTCAACCCACATCTCAACCTTCAACGGAAGCATCAACTGAGGAGCCACAACCCAACCTAAGATGGTTGAAGAGTCACCCTGCTGATCAAGTGATTGGAGATGTACGTGACAGAGTTCAAACCAGATCAGCATACAGAGAAAGCATGTTTGCTTGCTTTCTATCTCAAATAGAGCCTAAGGTGATCGATGAGGCTCTATGTGATCCAGATTGGGTGCAAGCCATGCAAGAGGAACTTCATCAGTTTGAACGGAACGATGTTTGGGAACTAGTTCCGAGACCTCATCATCAGAATGTCATTGGTACAAAGTGGGTTTTCAGAAACAAGATGAATGAGGATGGAGTTATTGTTAGGAACAAGGCCAGACTTGTTGCCAAAGGCTACTGTCAGGAGGAAGGAATAGATTTTGATGAAACCTTCGCTCCAGTGGCACGTCTCGAAGCCATACGCATCTTTCTCGCATATGCCGCCTTCAAAGACTTTAAGGTATATCAAATGGATGTCAAGAGCGCTTTTCTGAACGGACTTCTCGAAGAAGAGGTGTACGTTGAACAACCTCCGGGTTTCTTGAAGGACGTGGGAGCTGACAAAGTATACAAATTAAAGAAGGCACTTTACGGCTTAAAACAAGCTCCGAGAGCTTGGTATGATACCTTATCCTCTTTTCTACTTCAGTGTGGGTTCACCAAAGGCCTAGTGGACAAAACATTGTTTAGAATTAAGGACGGGGATCACATCTTATTGGTGCAAATCTATGTGGACGATATCATTTTTGGAAGCACCAATCCAGACTTGTGCGAGAAGTTCTCCAGGTTGATGAAAGGGAAGTTCGAGATGAGCATGATGGGAGAACTAAACTACTTCCTTGGATTACAAGTGAGACAGCTTAAGGAAGGTATCTTCATCAATCAGGAGAAATACACCAAGGATCTGCTCAGAAAATACAATTTAGAAGGGAAATCCTCGGTCAAAGTACCCATGGGAACCTCTCTACGTATCGATGTCGACAGTGAAGGTCGAGAGGTCGATCAAACTACATATCGAGGTATCATCGGATCTCTTCTCTATTTAACTGCTAGTAGACCAGATATATCCTTTGCAGTAGGTGTATGTGCTAGGTTTCAGGCAAGTCCTAAGGAAAGTCACTTAAATGCATCTAAAAAGATTCTTAGATATCTCAAAGGTACGCAAAGTGTTGGACTTTGGTATTCGAGAGGTGGATCTTTCGAACTTATGGGTTATTCAGATGCGGACTTTGCCGGTTGTAAAATAGATCGAAAGAGCACATCAGGGACATGTCAGTTTCTAGGTGGAAGACTTGTCTCATGGTTTAGCAAGAAACAGCATTCGATAGCTACAAGCACCGCTGAGGCAGAATATGTAGCAGCTGGAAGTTGCTGTGCTCAGGTTTTATGGATGAAGCAACAATTACTGGATTATGGTGTTGAATGTAAAAAGGTTAAGATTATGTGTGACAACACCAGCGCAATAGCAATCACTTATAATCCAGTATTACATTCAAGGACGAAACACATTGATATCAAATATCACTTCATCCGAGACCATGTTGAGAAAAAGGACATAACTTTGGTATATGTTGCGACAGAGGAGCAACTTGCAGATATTTTCACAAAAGCATTAAGTGAGAATAGATTCTCTCAACTAAGGTTAGAATTGGGAATGATAGAATTGGGATGAATGGTCAAATCTTATCTTCTTGTATTTAGTGCCATGAACTGTTTCGCATGTGAGGAGCGGTTTCATCAACTTTATGGCAGCTTTGGAGTTACACAAGCATTGAATGGTCATTCATATTGCATCCCGTGACTCAACAGTGGTAACCTTATTGGGCTATAAAAAAGAGGGTTTCTTTCAGAAGTTCATATCATCAACTTCCCATGGAGAAAAAGAAAGGAAAAGATGATGTTCCATTCTTTTATAGAGGAAAGAAACCGGCAGTCAAGTCCAAAGATTTTCAAGGAGAAAACTATCCAGAATCAACGAAGGGTGAACAGATTACGGAGCTTCCTGATAATCCAAGCAAGAATCCTATTCCCATCCAAGGTGNTCTGTTATTAGAGAAATAGGACTTTAGATGGCTAGTTCCTGCTTTAACGATAGATTCCTATTAGGCTGACCAAGGCCAAACAAAAGTTTCTAGGGAATCTAATAGGATATTGATTCATATGTAATGTATCTGGAAATCACTAAATGAACTTAAGGATATGTTCCAAGTGATATCTTTTAGATGAATCAAACTTGTTTCTCTCGCAATCTGTGTTCGAAAGGTAGTTCGAGAGGTCACCCGATCAGTTTGTCTATATACGTTATGTCTCGAAGACGGGTAGTTCGAGAGGTCACTTCGAAAGATAACAAACTGATATCTCTGAACGGAGGAATAATGAGGGTTAGGGATCAATCACTCAGGGGGAAGATCCTTAACCAGATCAAGACAGAGGAATAAGGAGGTTTAGGGATCAATCACTCAGGGGGAAGATCCTTAACCAGATCAAGACGGAAGAATAAGGAGGTTTAGGGATCAATCACTCAGGGGGAACATCCTTAAACTCATGTGGAAGACAATTCACCTTCGAGAGGTGAATCTGATAAGTTCAACGAATATATGAGGGGGAACGGCCAACTTTGGATATTAATGCTAGCCACGTGGTCATCGGTTACTGACGGTTTTCCGCACTTAAGGGCATTATTTTGGTTAATGGGAGCATGCCTGTATAAACATCTCATTATATCCCACTATCCAAAACGGGGAGGATCCTTTACCAAAATACCCTTACCATATATTACATACATAACCGTTATAAAGGGTATTTCTGACCTTTTTCTTCTTTGAAATTAACCGGTATCTTTCCTCGGATCAAATATTCAACCCTACCCATATATCCAACCCGAATCCACATGATATAAAAGCCAAATCCTTCTTCTTTACCCGGATTCAAGCTAAAACCGTTTACCCAAAATCCCCAAATCCTAAACACAGTACACATTCCCTCCAAAACATCTAACCCTCATCAATGGCGTCCGAATCCTCTACATCAACCTCATCTTCCGACGCATATCAGAGGGAGTTGCTACACATTCGCTCTCAGATCAAACAAGTCAAGGCGGGGAGGATCCTTGACAGAAACGGCTTCATCACCAACTCCCCTAATCCAAAAATGGCGGAAAAAGTCCTGAAGAAGTTTGAGAAAGCAGGACTGATGAAATACATGACGCACGACTACCGGACCATTCACGCCCTCGACTTCACAGAATGGTTCGCAAATGCCAAGGTCACGAAGGGTAAAATCGAAAGCCGCTTTAATGATTTTCCCATCACAACATCTGTAGGTGACCTCAGAGCGGCATTTGATTTCGCGTCATCGGAGGAAGCAGTCAAGCATCTATCGGATTACGACTTGGACAAGCAAGCCTTCTGGGAGAAAATCCGACTAGCGACTGCACCACCCAGAGCATCCTCTGCCCTCCGCAAGTACCACCTAAAGGAGAGGTTTGCTCTCGCTGCCGACCTAATCATGAAGTTTGTGCTCGGCAAGGTGTCCGGAACTGACGAGGTTAGTCTAGACCTCCTCAAAATCCTTCATGCCATTTGGAACAACAACAAGCTGGACTGGGCACATATTATCTTCAACTTCCTCCAACAGCAAGTGATGCGCTCAGTCTCCAACGCCAACCTGTCGATCAGTAAAAAGGTTGGTTTCGTCTTTGTTGTGCAATTTCTCTTAAGCCTGAAGGGCTTTGAATTGAGGGAAGGAAAAGAGATTCATCGAAATACCTATATGGGTAGGACGAAATCTCTAGTCCCCAAAGCTAAAGGTGGTAAGGCTGCACCTTCTCCCTCACAGCCAAAAGGAAGGGGCAAAAGGAAAGCCCCAGCCAAGGAGAAGGACTCTGATGATGAGCCTTTGGATGCTCTGATTCAGAGAGTTGCTTTGAGGGCCAAAAAGGCCAAAAATATTGCTGTCACCCAGGTTCGAGAGGTGACACCGTCAGTTATACAAGTACCCTTCGAGGACAGGGCACAAGCCCAGGGGGAACCTCAGGCTACACTGGCCACTGAGGTTGAGAGAGTGCCCCCTACCAGGTCCCACTACCAGGTCCCTGTCAAGAGATTTGTGTGATAATCTTCATGATGATATTACTGCTGAGGGTACTGGTGTAATACCCCGTATTTTCCTAACATTATTATTTTATCCTAAGGCGTTGACATTCATAAGTTATGATCTTCAGATATTTCAAAAGAATTTTTATAAGTGAGTATAGTTGTTATTAAGCTGCAATCGAACGTCCCGGTCACGAATCGTAAAAATTTTAAGAGCTAGTATTCGGACCCGTTTGTCATAGGAAATGGATTTTTAGACACCATACTATTATTCTTGAATTTCCTATTTAATTAAATCAGCTCATAGCAGCGAAAATTTAATTTGATCGTACATCGCTAAATTTCGCGGTGCACCGAACCTAGCCCAATTTTGAGGGTTAGTCTGGAATAAATTTTTAGTTTCGGAAATTATTCTATCTGGATTATTTTCTACCGAAACTTTATCTGTTTGGACCCCAACTGATAAGTTGGAAGATATTTTATTATTTTATTATTTTTTTCCAATCTTATCACATAAGATTGTGATGTAGTATAAAAGCCAATTTTTTTTTCCTTTTTCCCTTGCTTTTGCCGAAATGAAGAGGAGAGGAGAGAGAAAGAGATCATCTTCATCATCTTCTTCCTCCATTGCTTCCATAGCTAATTTCCTTCACATCTCTCAAGAACGTTCGGTAAATCTTCGATTTTATTCGGTAAAAAGTTCTATTTTCCTTCCTAGAGCATGAATTTGAGAGTAATTTCTTGAAATCTCTTGTTATGGTGGTGCTTTTGATCCTAGGGTTTAAGGTGAAATTGGGGAAATCAACTCCAAAAGCCTTCTACGAGAACTAGTAACCCGGTTGAGGTAAGGAATTCCCTTAAGTTGGTTTAGTCACTTGAAATTAGATAATTGATTATTTGGTTGAAATATGGTGTTTTGGAGCTTTGGGAATATTTTTGTATACATGTACATAGCTTGGATATGCTTGTATATGTTGTATTTATGTCCATATAGGCTTATACTTGTGAAAATAGTGAAAGGAAATCAGGGTAGATTCTGGCAGTAACTTCCGAGATTTATTGGGAAAAATTGGTAAGGTATTTTGATCCTATTTTTTTTAGACATGTAGTTCTATAAGTGTAGAACCCGCATATAAAATTTCATAATGATCGGAGTACTGGAAGTATGGTTTTCGAATTTTTCTCCAAAACTGGTCCAGAGAGAAAAATTCTGGACAGCACACTGCCAAGGGCAAAGATGGAATTTTCTGTGTTCATTCGCTGACCAAAATGACCAAAACTTTTTATGGACATCAAGTACTATGAGTTGGGGTTCTACCATAAAAATTTCAAGTGAAAAAGAGTTCGGGAACTATTTTTACCGGCTCAATCTTTCGGACTGCGCCAAGCTGAATTACTGTCCAGAATAGGCAGAACGTGTTGGACGCGGACCTGGACGCGCGTCCACTGCGCGTCCAGTGGAGTCCAGTAGGTTCGAGAGTAAGATTAAATGGTGTAAGCTTGATTATTGATTATTGATGTTTAGATGATGTGGTTGTTTGATGTTCGTGAGATCAAACTAAGCTTGATTGTTGTTGATGTTAGATGATGGAATGGTAAGGATCCTAAGAGATTATTAGGAGTATAAACATGATGATGTTGGACCGATTTTGATACTGATGATGGTGGCGTTTATTAAGCTTAATGGTGATTAGTATATTGCTAAATTATGGGTTATGGTGACTAATTAGTTTGATTATGGACTTATAATGATTAAGGATGCTTAGTGATAGTTGAAATAGGGATTTATGAGCTTTATGTTGAGGTGTTTAAGTGCAAATGTTATTGATTTTGGGAATGATTAAGGATTAATGATGAACTGATTATGTTAAGTATGTTGATGATTGGGTGATGATAATTAAATTTTGATGAAGTAATAATGAGGATGAGATTATAAATTAGTGGTGTTGAAGGTACTGTAATGTTGTCATTGATGGTGGATTATGAAGAAATTAAGGTTAAGGGTTAGATATGGATTAAGTATAGTGAGGAGGTAATTAGTAGTTATTAAGTATGAATTACTTATGGGTTATGGATGATGTTGTTGCTTGAAGCTTAGGGATGATGTTAATATTATTGTTGTCGAAGTGATCTGTTTATATGATTTGTTAGTGGTGAAATTACTGCTAAGGATAGAGTTAAATAAGGATGATGGAATAATGAATAATGTTATTGATAATGGTGATGTCACTAAGTTGTTGAGCTAATTGACGATTATAGGTGAGGATGCATATTACCGTATGGTGATAATGAAGTGTGTGGCAATGAGGGGTTCATGGTTTAATAGTAATTATTAAATGTGAAGCATGATATGATAATTGTTGGTGATGATGCTACTATAATTAGAGGATAATTAGGCTTAGTTTCTAATCATGGTAATTTTTGACATTGATGATGGGTTAAGAGATCATAATTACGTTATTATTATTATTATATATATATATATATATATATATATATATATATATATATATATATGCGAAAGTATGTTTATACTGTTTAAAGTGCATAAGTGAGAAAGTAAAGAATGTGATAAAATGAAATTATGGTGTGAAGTTGGAGACTATTCCTTTTAACATTCACAATGGATTCACAAACAATGGGCCCTGAAGTGATTGGTGTTAACCACGTTGAGTAACCTTGTAGAAACATATCCAGGGTTACTAGAGCTAGTGACTAACCTGCGGGCTTGGAATCCCGACAAGGGGTGTGCACACTAAAGGTCCTAGATCTGCTTCCCCTAGTTGGAATAACTAGGTTGTGGTGAGGTGGTGGAAATGAGAAGGAAATGGTGGTGTTAATTGGAATATTTTTAACTTTATTATGGTAAAAGCTGGTTATTACTATTTAAATGCTTATATAATTATGACCGTGATGATGAGTATGATTATGGAGTACCGATGAGAATTGGATTGTAATATGGACTGAAATTTATGATAAGGAGTAAGATTAAGGATGTTAATATGAATGGTGCTAGGAATCGATTGATTCATAAATGGTTGACTATGGGTTCGTACCATTATAATAATAGTATTAAGAATGGATATATGTAGTGTTAGTGGAATTTATATAAGGGTATAACTAGGTAGATGGATTTCAAGTAAGAGACAGGTGAATGTTGATTCACTAAACACTTTTTGTACAAGTCTTCATTGTTAACTTATTTTCAGGTGAAATCTCATCAAATGGGTATAGTTACAAAACTCTCTTATGCGTGTTTTCAAACCTTTGTCTACTTTTAAATGACATTGGATTTCCTTACTTAGTCGTCGCGCTAACTACACTTCAATGTGTTCTTATCAGTTGCAGATTAGTGTGGACCCCTGTAGCCCAGCGAGCTCTGAACAGAAGGGAAGTACAAGTTGAGGTCTACTCTATCTTAGAATAGTTACTCTGGAAGGAGGACTTCCTTATGTATTAAGTTTGATATTGATGTTGTAGTTTGATGTTATTTTGAGGTTGTAAGTTTAGCCTTAACGTTTAGGTATAGGAGAGATACCTAAGCGTGGCGGTAACACCCAGTTTTCTGCTGGTTAGATGTAAGCTTCCGCGACGCATTAGCAGTGATTTTGTAATACAAGTAAGAGTTGAAAATTGGGGTGTTACAACTGGTGAATCTGTATTAGAACCTCGAGAGGAGGTTCAAGATGTTGAAGGTACTGGGATCAGTGATCCAGTACAGGGGGATACAGAAGAGCCACGACAGGTGGTTCGAGAGATAGATGATCCAGCAGCTGAAGCTCAGGACTACATGGTAGCTGCTGATGATCAGGGCATTGTGGTCAGGGACCCAGTGCAACATGCTCTAAATGTTGAGTTGACACCCACTGAATCTGCTCAGATTGATAGATCAGTTGCTCAAGTAATAGCAGATGTCAGATTGGAAGATGATCTCTCGGATAATGGTCGAGAGATCACTACTACAGAGGTTCTGTCTGATGAACAGAATGATGGAGAAGAAGAGGTCACTACTCAGTTGGGAGTGGAAGCACCTATTCTTGATGACTTCTCTAGGGTGATCAGGTGGATCAACTGGAGAACCAGCCCTTTCACTCAATTGATGGCCCAAGCAGCTGAGATGGAGGCAGAAGAACAATTTGCACTCCAGTGGTTGGGTATCNAGGAATAGCTGAAGAAATCGAGGTTGAGCCTGAGGAGGATCCAGAACTTGATGCCCAATTTCGAGAAGATATCAGGCTCGCCACTGCCATCTCCTTGGGACAAAACATTGAATTTACGAGAGGTCCAGGAGAGACTTCTGGGGTTGCCCACGATGATATTGCAACAGCCGCAATCCCACTGTCCCAAGTCAGTAACCCTGCTCTGGACGAACAGGTAGAAGCTTTGAGAGGTGAATCCGAGACCTCTGAAGCACTTCGAGTGGCACCCAACACTATTCTACTTTTGCCACCACCTGCGTCCACACCCTCAATTGACAACGATGAAGCTCAGACAGTTCGAGAGGGTGTAGTTCCGTTGCTCACACTGCCGAGTTTTCCTACTGCTCCTGAAATAATTATCATTCCAGACTCATCGGAGCAGACCGAAATGCAGTCCAATGAGAACTTAGAGCAGATTGTCCCAAGTCCTGCTGGTTCGAGGAGTACTGAGGAGGACGATACGACCATCGAAGGTGGAAATAGGGAAGCACCTATCGAAACTTCGTCTCCAACCTCACCAGCAGATGACCAAGTTCCCAGCACTGGTTCGAGAAGTGACGCTGAGGGGGAACTTCTATTGGATGGAAACCGGGAAGCATCCAATACCAAAGAACCCTCCCCGGCTGATCCAATCTTCACAGTTGTTGAAGCTGAGGCTCCAGGTTCGAGAAGTGAAGAGCAAGAAGTGATCCATCCCTCAGGTGGAAACCGGGAAGCGCCTGACATGGAGCTACCTTCGAGCTCTGAACCCGGTGTCCCTGCGGCTCCTCAGACAATAAATCGAGAGGTGGACTCGCAACTGCAAGTCATGGGTGGAAATCTGGAAGCACCCAAGTCCCCTCCGACAAAAGGTACATCTCGATCCTC
>NC_044923.1:19998929-19999249 GCF_003576645.1 Ipomoea triloba | reverse complement strand
AGTGAATCCCAAGGCCGTCATGCCGAACTTCTCGAACAGGCAATATGGGCTGAGGATGCAGCACGAAAAGCCACTGATGAAGCTGCTGTAGCTCGAGCAGAGGCTGCAAGTGCGAGGGCTGAATTAGCCGAGATGAGAACAGAGCTTCGAGCCTTCCAACATTCCAGTGAACTTCGACAGGATGTAATGAAAGCCATACTCGAGGACCTGTCGAACCAAGTGTCTGCCCAACTTCAAGCAATCTTCGAAGGTATGTCCATCCTTCTTTCCCGTGCTGATGATGCCAACAAGGGGGAAAATAAAGGGAAAAAGAAGGGGGA
>NC_044923.1:19972917-19997190 GCF_003576645.1 Ipomoea triloba | reverse complement strand
GTTACTCCACCTCTCGAGCACTTGACCTTTGATCACCAAGCCCGCGTCAAGCCTCAGGATCTTCACAAGACAGCTCCCAGGTTACTCTGCCTCTCCAAGGTCTTTCTCCCCGCTTCCAGCTACTCCACCTCTCGAGCACTTGACCTTTGATCACCAAGCCCGCGTCAAGCCTCAGGTTTCTTTCACTCGGACAGCTGCCAGGTTACTCCACCTCTCTTGCTTAATCCAAAGCAAGGTGTTTTTGGTTGTCACAGTTGAATGTAACAGACTCCAATCTGACCACAAGCTATCGTTGAATCAACTTCGATGTAGAGCAGCTTCGGTCACCTTCTGGATGTATAACAGTTTAAGCTTTGTAACTCTCTTGAAACACTAAGATGTGTTTTCTCGCTATTTTGAATATCAGGATGATATTCCAAGTTAACCACTTGCACTTTGAACGTTTTAGACTGACACTTCTTCTTCTTACTACTATTCTTCTTTTGTGTCTTTACGTCCTTATATATGAGAGTAGAGGAATAATTCCGTTGGAGGGAAAATTATTCCGTTTGAAATTTGTCTCCCATGCTGATCATGGGTCTTGCATATTTTCAGCATATTTCATGGAGTGATGATCTTGTAACTTGAACC
Organism: Ipomoea triloba; assembly: GCF_003576645.1. NCBI lineage: Eukaryota > Viridiplantae > Streptophyta > Magnoliopsida > Solanales > Convolvulaceae > Ipomoea > Ipomoea triloba. Next base: position 19,996,560 of record NC_044923.1, on the reverse strand, counting down.
TCTTTGTCTTGTAGTGAATGTTCCATAGTTCACTTTTCTTGAGTCCATGCTCCACTTTCGTCTTTTGGTAAAAGTTACTCTTTTTATATTCCCATTATTCCTTGTTTGTAGGGAATCAGACCACTTCAGCATTGGTGCACCTTTTGACCGTTTGTGGTGGAAATCTGACGTGTCATCCATTTCCGCCTATTTTGAAATCTTCACGTTCGGCACCTCTTCATTATTCCATCTCCATGATATTCTTCTTCTCCAGACTTTAAGTATGACCGTCATTCAGCTTTGTTAGAGAATTGTTAGTGTATCGAGACCAAGGTTGATATCTTGATCGCTTGATGTCTCGAACTCAAATATCGAGAGGTCTATCTCTCGAACTCTGTTTATGTCTCGAACTGGATAACTGTATCGAAAGGTCCTACCTCTCGAACTCTGCTTATGTCTCGAGACTTAGTTGATGTCTCGCAGACCCTTATTCCTCCAGTGTTGTCCCATGCTTTCTTCTGATCTGTCTATATGATTACAACACACGAGACTTCTAAGATGTTCAAACAAATTTCCCTCAAGCTTAAATATTTTCCGAGTTGAGCTCAAAGTTACTCGGTTGTATTTTCGCTCTTGGTTTACTTGTCGAACTTACATCGTTTTGCCTATGCATCGAGACTTGGGGATTTCTACTTAACAGTTGGTATCATCAAAACCTATTACATGATGTTTCTAACACGAGAGGTCGAAAAGATTTGCAAAATCTTATACAAGTCTATTCACCCCCCCTCTAGACTTGTACCCCATCCCCTTGGGACCAACACACTCTTCCCTAATTATCTACCGAATACTTCATCTCAAACCGAAGTATTACCGAATGATGGAAATGAACCAAATCAATCAATAGTTCAACAAGATGAAAGCAATCAAGGCGAACCCACTATCGATGAAGGAACACCTCCTACCACCTTCCAACCGGATCTAAAATGGTTGAGAAATCACCCTCAAGATCAAATCATCGTTGATATACATGATAATGTACGAACTCGTGCATCCATTCGGGAATGCATGATGACATGTTTCATATCTCAAATTGAACCGAAGACCGTAGAAGAAGCACTAAATGACTCGGATTGGGCATTGCCATGCAAGATGAACTACATCAATTTGAGAGAAACAATGTATGGGAGCTGGTCCCACGACCAACTCATCAAAACGTCATTGGAACCAAATGGGTTTTCAGAAACAAGATGAATGAGCAAGGAGTCATTGTTAGGAACAAGGCTCGGATAGTCGCAAAAGGTTATTGTTAGGAAGAAGGGATCGATTTTGATGAAACCTTCGTTCCTGTTGCTAGACTCGAAGCCATAAGAATCTTTCTAGCATATGCTGCATGGAAAGACTTTAAAGTCTATCAAATGGATGTCAAAAGTGCCTCCTTAAATGGACTTTTGGAAGAAGAAGTATATGTCGAGCAGCCCCCAGGTTTTATCTCTTAAGTCGGGATGGATAAAGTCTATAAACTCAAAAAGGCTTTATATGGTTTAAAACAAGCTCCAAGGGCTTGGTATGACACGTTATCATGCTTTCTTATAAGCTGCGGATTCACGAAAGGGATAGTTGACAAAACCCTTTTTAGAATAAAAAATGGAGACCATATCCTGTTGGTGCAAATATATGTAGATGATATCATTTTTGGAAGTACCGATTCGGACCTATGTGAGAAATTCTCAAAACTCATGCAAGGAAAATTTGAGATCAGCATGATAGGAGAATTAAACTACTTTTTGGGTCTTCAAGTCAAACAAGAACGAAATGGGATTTTTATAAATCAAGCAAAATACACCAAGGATCTCATCAAGAAATTTGGAGTTGATGGGAAGTCCTCGGTTATAATACCCATGAACACTTCGTTATGTATGGATATCGATAACGAAGGGAAGGAAGTGGATCAGACAAAGTATAGAGGAATCATCGGTTCTCTACTATATCTTATGGCTAGTCGACCAGACATATCGTTTGCTGTAGGAGTATGTGCTCGGTTTCAAGCCAATCCGAAGGAAAGTCATTTGAGTGCTGCCAAAAAGATACTAAGATATCTAAAAGGGACTCAAAGTGTGGGACTTTGGTACCCGAGGAGTGACGCCTTCGATCTAGTTGGATATTCTGACGCAGATTCTGCTGGTTGCAAAATTGATCGAAAAAGTACATCAGGGACATGCCAATTCTTAGGGGGAAGGCTTGTCTCTTGGTTCAGTAAAAAGCAAAATTCTATTGCAACAAGCACTGCTGAAGCCGAATACATAGCGGCTGGTAGTTGTTGTGCACAAATACTGTGGATGATGCAACAACTCAAAGACTATGGTGTATCTGCCAAAGAAGTAAGCATTATGTGTGACAACACAAGTGCTATCGCCATAACTCAAAATCCTGTTTTGCACTCAAGAACCAAGCACATTGATATAAAATATCACTTTATTCGAGACCATGTGGAAAAAAAGGATATCAAACTTGAGTATGTAAATACCGAACACCAGCTTGCGGATATTCTCACAAAACCGCTTGCTGAAGCAAGATTCTCTACCTTGAGGCATGAGCTCGGTATGATAGAGATGAATTGATGAAGAAACAACTGAATCGATCCAAAACTGAAGAGACTCATCAGTTATGACATCTTGAAATTAATGCTCATCAGAATCAGAAGTTCACGGATTCACATTAATGGATAAACTCAAAACTCTTGGACGGTTGCAACTTTGATTGGTCACGTCAAATGGATCTCAACCAATCACAGCACCACAATCTCTCTATAAATAGATCACAACCGAGGAAGGGAGAGGTACCCTAACACCTCATCCTTTGTGTGGTTTTCTATTTTGCAGGAATGGATAAGGGAAAAGGCAAGAAGGCATGTAAGAACAAGGGTAAAGGCAAGGCAAGAAAGTAGTGTGGCGCCTTGAAATGAAATCAGGGTTTGGTTGATCTGATGTGCTGTCTTGTTTGTCATATGTTACTCTTGAATGTATGAATCTATCTCTCACTTACGTAGCTTATCTCTCGTTTTTTCCGAATCTTTATATCTTACCGAAGAATGACAAACTCAAAGACTGAAACACTGTTAGTACCAAAGACTAATAAAGCACATAGCATATGGTGATAACCGAACTCATACTGACCGAAGGATTGAGCTATCGAATCCTTAACCTTGAAAAGTCTCTATGTGCTTCTTGTGATCGAACGGTCAAAAATGTATCGTGCTGAACAAGCCTCTTGGAGAAACTCACTAATGACCGTTCAACTTGAGAACGTGGGATCGTGATAATACACGTGTCGATGCCCTATTCGCAGTAAATGCCAAAGCATGCGCTCCAACTTCTCTGAACCGTCTGACATGAAAGGACGGACCATCAAAGATGTGATGGTAAAATGAGTGCTTTTCTCTCTCTTCATTAAATAGCTATTTCATCTTATGGGAAAAATATCCTTATCAGTGCAAATCACGACTATGGCTTTATGCCATTTTTGCCCCCTCATTAAAGGGCATTTAAGGGTTTTTTGTCTCATGTTCATAAATTCGCCCCATTTTATCAGATGACCTAATCCACCCGATTCACCTTTTTCTCACCATATATAACCACTTGTACCTTTCATCTTTCACCGTTTACCCTCCCAAAAGCACCAATTACCCTCAAAAACCCTAAAACATCTCCAAAAACACCAACAAATTGAACATCATGTCGTCATCACGATCAAGCTCATCGTCCGGAAGTTCAAGCTCCTCTTCCGATGAGGTCGCTAATACCCATGCTCCACCTCCAAAACCCTCACCCTCGTCGGAAAATACAACGGCTACTCAAGAACCTTTCAGACCACCACAGATAATAACTCGTCCTTGTGAAGATGTGGAAGTTTTCAAATTCTTCTCCACCACTGTTAAAGGTCAGAAGTCCAACCATTACATGGTTAAAGCCGGTTCGATGCTCGATGTCAACGGCTTCCTTGACAAAGTGCTTGACAGAGATTTTGGAAATCACGTGGTTAAGTGTCTTGAGGACGATAATCTTTACAAATTTGTCACTTTTAAACATAAAGCTTGGTATCCTATTGATGTGACATAGTTCTACATTAATGCTAAAGTACAAACTGTTAATGGCACTCATGAAATTCACTCAGTAGTTAATGGTACTGAGATTGTGATTACTCATGAAGATCTTAGGAGAGTTTTTGACTTTCCTATCTGTGGGGATGACTTCCATCCAGACTGTTCTGAGAAGGAGTATAGCAGAAAGAAAATGTGGAAAAAGATGAAGGGTCATTCTCAATCCTCATCCTTTCCATCTATTTTGAAGAAAAAGATGCTGAAAATGGACTATGAGTTTGTCGTAGATATCTTAAATAAGATTGTTGAGAGCAAACAATCTGGGACTGATGATATATCTGACAAGAAGATGCGGATGTTGTGTGCACTTCTGGATAATTACCCTGTTGATTGGTCACAGGTTATATTTGCCTTTTTAGTGGAAAATATTCAAACGAGTGTTAATCCTACAACCAGATGGATTGTCAAATTTCTTGGCTATGGGTTCATGATCAGTGCCATTCTGAAAGATAAGAAGGTGAAGTTGCGCACTAGAACTGCCTCACATAGAACTCATTATCACATGACCTCAAAACCTCCTAATTACCTCAAAGAGAAAGGCAGATGAACTGGAAGCTGCCTTGAGAAAGGATCAAAAGAAATCAAAATCCAAGTCGTCCAAAAGCTCAGTTGGACAGGGGGAACCTGAAATGGCTAAAGGTCAAGGTTCTGAAGGCTCCACACACCAACCAAAGACACAACCCGAGCCATCAAAACCAAAAGCCTCCAAACATGCTGAATCCTCAAAACGCACTAAATCTTCATCTGAGGAAGAGCCAGAGAAGTCCTCCAAAAAGCTCAAGGCAGGAAGTTTGGAAGCTGCCCAGAAAAAGAAGTCAAAGAAGCACAAATATAAACGTTCTAAGGGTTCGGCTGAGAAGGATCTCACCGAAGTCTCTGAAAGTCTCAAGTTTGAAGGGAAGCAAGCCGAATCCTCACATGAGGAAGAGGCAAAGGCATCAAAAGCAATCACTAAAAAGAGGAAGGCTAAACAACTTAAACGTCCGAAAAAGAAACAAAGGACAGATCAGATTGAAGAAGTTGAAGAGGAACATGAAACACAATCAGCTGCTGTCTTACCAGCAGAAGAGGAACCGAGGGAAGCTCAACCTGAAGATTGTCACCGAGTTCTTCCTGCTCCTCTTGATCTCTCCAGGGAAGACAGTGATGAGGAAGATCAAACGCCTCTTACTAGGCTAATGAAACCGAAATCTACTCAAACCAAATCGCTCTCTGCACAACCTGTTTCAGAATCGGTACCACCTCCCGAACCATTAATTGCTGAACCTGAAAGTCCCATTAGTCCCATGCCTCGGGCACAACATCTGGCAATCACTTTGCCACGCAATAAAAATGAGTCAGATTCCGAATCTACGATGATAGAGGAAGATTCTGAGGGGGAAGATGCTGATGTCTCATATCACTCCTATCGACCGATGTCTGGAATAGTTCGGAGACAGATCTCAGAACATATGTCTCCTCCCATGGCCCATATCATGCTTACTATTGATTATATCTACAGACACATCTATTTGCAATGGCCACGTGTGCCAACTGTTCGGATTGAGGAAATCTCATCTGAAACAACCGAATCTGAAATACCCGAGTCCTTTCAGCAGCTCACCCTCCATCCAGATCATATCACTCAACAGATCAATGTTGATGAAGCCTTGGCTCAACAGTTGGCATATGGGGAACTTGGGGATGAAATACCTCCTGCCGAATCATTCAATGCCTTACCTTCCCATGAAGAGATATTGAGACGAGAACTCGCTCGCATTTACAACTGGCAGGAATGGAGAATGTCAAGTCTTCGTGTCATTGCAAGCACGATCAGTGAAATGGCCGAAGAGAAAGAATGGGCACTAGACTGGATGGGCACACGATCAGTCTTTGATGCCACCAGACTCGATGAAATTGAAAGAGTTTTTGCTGAAAAACTACAAGGAAGAACTACTCGGTTCGACAAATCTGTGGATTTGAATGTTGGCTACCGAACTCCTTAGGAACGCCTTATGCTAGAGGACATGCAGATTGCTAAAATCCACAATATCTCTCGAGCACAAACAGAGATAAGAGATCTTAGACCCGATGTTGGGCCGAGTCGTCAACAAGATGAAGATGATGCTGAGGATTCGGATGCTAATCCAAATCAAGGATGCCGTGATCAACATCATAAGAAGGATGATGATGATGATGACAACGATGACCCATCTAGAAGTAATGTTCCTTCCACCCGAGCTGTTACCTTTTCAAATATAGGTGAACAGATAACTCGTGCCAATGATGATTCTAATCAGCACCATACCGATGAGCCGAGGTCTGCTCCCATCGAATCCTTGGAAGCACAGATTATGCTAAGTCTTAGTTCAGCCCGAGATGAAACCATGGAAGCGTCTCGAGGTGCGAATCATGATGGCTTGCAGCTACTTGATGAAAAGATGATCACATCAGACCTAAATCTAGTTGATGTTGAGGTAGAAGTTTTTCTGGACTACACTTCGGATGGAAATCTGGAAGCGTCCAAAAGTGCCAGCCCCAAAAACTTACCCTCTCCGATCAACGGATCAAGGAAACTTGATGCCGGACATGAACTCATCTTGGTTCAAAGTGATTATATGGAAGCACCTACCAAGGACAGTCATGACCCCACTGATGAAGCATCCAAGAGCTCGGACTCTTCTGAGGTAATTGTGAACACCTCTTCTACTTTCACTTCTCTGTTGAATGCCATACAGGGATTAGCGAGGACTCAAGATGCGCAGTTCAAATCTCTTAATGAGTCCATCACTAAAATCAAGAAAGATGTAAGAAGGCAGAAAAAGAAGTCCTCTAAGTCTACCACCGATGAAAGACTTACGGCTCTTGAGAAAAAGATCGACAATGCATTCTCTGAGAATCTCATTTCTCTTGGATCCTTGAAGGACTCGGTAACTGAAATCACGACCATACAGCGTGATCTGGTTACCAAGCATGCCTTCATCAAGGAGTGACTTGACCTATCCTGCTCGAAGCTTGAATCTGTCTCTGGGAATCAACATGCAACAGCATCTCTTGTCTGTGAGTTCGAGTGGACTCTTAAAGAATTGCAAGTCTGCATCAATCGCCTAAGTAACAAAGTGGATATTCTCATTGTGGTTAATGATGCCAACAAGGGGGAAGGATTGAAAGGAACTGGAACTCCTCCGAGCACTTGCAAGGGAAAAGAAATTGTCCGAAGAGACGATGATCAGGATAATGATGATGTTTCACGAGAAAGGAAGGCCATCCTAAATCTTAGGAAAACTCCATCTCCTTCACCATCCCCGAAGAGAACGCAAAATAAACCTTCCAATGGTGAACCGAGTTCTAAACAACAAAAGAAGCAAAGGAAAGAAATGACTCGGAAAGTTAATGGAGAACCGATTGAATACGTTCCATACAAGGAAGGATCTGGAAAGAAATATGAAGAATGCAACATCCCACCTTTCTGGAACAACAAGAAACCCATGGACAGAATGATCTTCTTAAGAAATCACAATGAAAAAATCTTTGAGCAAAGGAAGAGAGACGAAGAGATCTTCCGAATTCAGCAAGAAGAACAGATAAGATTCGAGAAAATTGTAAAGGAACTTGAAGAAGCAAACAAGATAACCAAAGTAGCTGATGGTCGAACCAAAATGAATGGTATTGCCCAAATTTTGACTATCATGCAACAAAGCTTCTCCGATGGAATGAATGCTCCCGAACTGATAAAGTGGTGAGACTGGGGAGTTATAAGAGGAGAAAATCTTGGAGAAGTTGTTCAAAATTATTTAGTGTTGAAGCTACATAGGAAATATGCTTTCAAGATCGAAGGACTCGACACGGTGAAGGCAAGAAAAGAAATCAATGACTTGATCCAGCTCAAGGAATACGAAATCTGGGAAGAAGAAAAGAAGAAGAAGACTGGTGAAAGCTCAAAATAAGAAGAATTTCCTTTCTGTTTTTAATTTTGTCAGTATTGCTTTTTGTAATGATGTATGGAAACTCCCTTGATGAATAAAAGTATTTTCTCGCTTGGGGATCAGCGTGTATGTGTTATCTAGTTTTGTTTTGCTCGTTTTCTTATGTAAAACTTCAACTATTCTGGCACACTTAATGAAAATCCCTTTGAGGATAAAGAAAGCCGAATAGAATAAACTTAGGGTGTTGGCATCATCAAAAAGGGGGAAATTGTTAGGAACCCCGAGTCGTTGATTTTGATGATACCAACTATCCGATGACACCCCTAACTTTTGTCTTATCCTTAGAATAGGTTTATGCTTTGTATCTTAGTCTTACAGGGTAACCGAATCCTTGGTAATTTCCGATCACTAAGGATCCGAGTCTTATATACCGAAGACTTGAAGACTTCAACTGAAGAGTGAACTATCCGAGGAGTTGAAGCTCTGAAGTTATGAAGACTTGAAGAACTGAAGACTGGGATCTTAGGTCGAAACATGGAAGGGCCAAGCTTTTATGACCGAGCAATCAAGAGTGTGATTGACTCGAGGAGATTAAGAGAAATGATAAGGTCAATCATTCTCTCTCACAACCAAGGCAAAGACATTCTCTGATAAGTTGTCTTATCTACTGCCTTGAGAATGGGTATAACTAAATGTCATTTTGGGTCCTATGCAACGATCCCAAGGAGCATTTAATGATTGTCACCTTTTAAGGGACAAAAGACAAATTGTCTCTGCACAAAAGTGGACAAACGGCTAGAAAGTACTGACATTCTGAAAAAGATGAGAATACTACCCATTGGATATTACACACTGGACAATAGGTTTTGAATTTCATTTTCCCTCCAACGGGTCTGAAATTTCACCTATAAATACCCTTGTCCCATCTCACTTTGACAAGGTTGAAATACGCGAAATATTGTCTATCAAGTGAAAAACTTTCAGTGTGATATTCATAAGATTGTCTATCAAGTGAAAAACTTTCAGTGTGATATTCATAAGCTTACAAGTCAAGTGAAAAACTTTCAGTGTGATATTCATAAGCTTACAAGTGATATTAAAAACTTTCAGTGTGATATTCATAAGCTTACAAGTGATATTTAGATTTCATTAGAAGTTCTTGTGTGATTAAGAAGTTGATCAAGGAAACTAATCACAAGAATTTCAAGTTGGAGAATCATCACAACCTTTCAACCATCTCTAGAAGTGAAGTAGAAAGAGGCGGAGTAAACTTGGAAGAAGTTGAAAAACCTACAACAACAAGGCTGCCGGGCTTAGTGATCAAAGGAGCTTGTTGTAACGGAGATTGTACTATAACGGGGAATATAGTGCAAACCTTCACGAGTTGTGAAGAAGAGTGGAGTAGGCTTAGTTAACAGCCGAACCACTATAAAACTCTCTCTCTCTCTTTATTTATTTACGTATTGCATTGCATATATCACTCAAACTAATATCTTTTACAAGAAAATCCTAAGTGCAAAGTGAAGATAAAACTTGATATATCCTTTCCGCTGCGTTATCTCTTTAGACGGAAAAGTTTTCAAAAACCTCTTGTGAGTCTATTCAACCCCCCCCCCCCCCTTCTAGACTCACATTGCTACCACCGGGACCAACACAAATAATTATTCTTGTACATAAAATTGTTACATATGAAGATTCAAGCCCATTCTTTATTAAATCCTTCACCCTAATATATACATATATGTATATATGTATTGAAGTATATATTCAAGACTTTGCCTTATCTAGAGATCACACACTCTCTCTTCCCCTACTCTTCTTCTTCACGCAATTCTTCCCATTTTTCCTTCAAAAATTGATCTTCATTTCATATCCAAGATTCAAGCAAAGATCCTTCTTTTATTGTTCTTCAAGAATGATCATGGTAAGATCCTACCTTTCCTTGCATTTCCTCCCCGTTGTTGCTATCTTTATGAACTCTTTCCTTCTCCTTGTGGTGGGTTTTTGGTTGATAGATGATCAAGGAGGTGGTGGCTTGCTAGGTTGAGCTCTTGGAGGTTTTGGTTGGGTAGCTAGCTTTAAGAGGTAGCACTCCACGTGTAACCCCTCGTTTATTCCGATAAGTCTAGGGTTCGAAAAAAAAATAATATTTTTTTAGGCTATGACATTTATGAGATGATCTCTCGGTACTTCAGAAGGATGTTTATAAGTGAGACTAGTTATTAATAAGATGCGATCTACGTACCGGTCACGAACCGTAAAATTTTTAAGGATGTATGTACAGTTCGAATTTCCCTAGGAAATGGATTATTAAGCATGATACGATTACGCGTGAATTTCCTACTCAGTTCAGTGGAAATTAGACGAACTGTAAGAGTGAAATTTATTATGAACCTTCGTACCACTGTATTTCGCGAGATACCGGAAAATTGTCCGATTTTGGTGGTTAATGATGCGATTATTTTTAGAATAATTTTGGTATTAAGATTTTCCCGAATTAAGTTATTTTCCACCGAAACTTTATCTGTTTGGACCACAACTGATAAGTTGGAAGATTTTTATTTTGGAACCTATGAGATTATGACACTTGGCAAAACCCTACACCATGTGTTTATATTAGAATAATGTTGGGATGATCCAAATTGAGACTTGATCTCCAAGCATCCTCTTCCTTTTCTTACAAGATATAACATATAAACTTACTCTCCAAGCTTCTTCTTCCTTATCTTATACGATAAAATATATAAGCTTGATTTCCTATTTCTTTCCCACTTTGGCCGAAAATATTGGAGAGGAAAAGGAGGAAAATATCATCTTCATCTTGTGATCCAAGAACTCCATAGCCATTTTTTTCTACACAAGTGCTTCCATACTAGGTAAAACTTTGGTTTTATTCGGTTAAAATGGCTAGAATCCTTCCCTAGAACTTAATTTTAAGCTAAGGATTCATGAAAATATTGTTATTATGGTGATCACTATTTAGGATCTTCGGTGAAAATTTGGAGGCGAAGATCACAACTTTGTCTACGGTATTGTGAACTACTTGGGAGGTAAAGAATCCCTTAAGTCGGTTTAGTCACTTGAAAATGGACAAATGCTAGTGAAATATGAGACTAGGAATTTTATGTGAAAATTATGTGTTAAATTTGAGGATCTACTAGTTGGCTCAAGAAACTACACTTTGAATTTTTGGTAATTTTTGTATACATGTTCATAGCTAATATATGCATGTATATGTTGTATTTATGTCCATATAGGCTTATACTTGTGAAAATAGTGGAAAATCGAGGCGTGACAACGCGGTTTTTGCTGCCCGAAGTTGGCAGATTCGGATGGACGCGGCCTTGGACGCGCGTCCACCGCGCGTCCATCGGCGTCCAGAACGCGAGACCAAGGCCGAACGGTCGGACGCGCGCGGTGCGGACATCCGCGCGTCTGCGCGACGCGGATCTGTTTTCGACCGAACTTTCTTTCGTAATTTTTGCTCCTGAATGTTATGATGTTTGAAAGACCTACGGGCAACCGAGTTCAATGTTTGAAAGAACAAATGTTGTTTTGGAAATTATGTATACCAATTTGGAAGAAAAACCGTGTTTTTAAGAAACAAGTGTAACCCTTGTCACTTGGGGAAATTTATGTTGAAAAATCATTGACAAATATGAATATTTTGGAAATATATTTTGAAAGAAATAGTCGTTTTGAGATATTATGCGAAAATACTAATTAAATATCAAGGAAAGAAGGAATGTTTTGAAAACCTTAGGGGTCGTTTACTTCATTTTTCTGTTTTTCCTTTTCCAGTTTTCCATCTCTCCATTTTTCCAGTTTTCCATCTCCATTTCTCCAGTTTTCCATTTCTCCAATTTTCTGATTTCATATACAAATTTCATAATACGAAACACGAGTAGTAGTACTACTACTAATAATAATAATAATAATAATAATAATAATAATAATAATAATAATAATAATGATTTATTTAATAACGAATGTACAAAAGGTAACAAAAGTTGATAAAAACATATTACTAAGTAAATTATAACTATTTCAATCATTTTAGTAGATAATTTGAGTACATAATAATAATAATTAATAATAATAATGATAGTAATTAAAGAAAAACGCTAATAATAATAATTGTGAGAAGCACAAATTGGGAAGAAAAAACTGTAATAATAATAATAATAATAATAATAATTGAAATAACTTCGTGGATCTTGAATGCAATACTTTAGGGATTATTTAACGTTTTTATAGATTTTAGTCCAGATTAGATAAACTAAAAGCCAAACAAGAAATAAAAACGCAAGTAAAGAAAGAGAACCCGGACACAAGAATTGATCACGCAGTTCGGAGCTATCACTCCTACATCTGCGGGGCTACTCAGCTTTTGCCCAATCCACTAGATGCACCAAGGTTTACACAAGTTGGAATACAACCCAAACGTACAAAGGTTCACTACCAACACACAACCTTCAACATCTACTTTTGAATTGACAAAACTGCAAGCCAAGAATTCTTCAATTCTTCATCTCAGCTCAGCATCAACGACAGCATCAAAGACAGTGATAAAACTTCATTAAATCTTCAAACGATCTTCTTAATATTCACGTGTGAAAGCTCTCAACTTGTATTATGTAGGAAGGTGAATTTTAGAGCTTCAAATGCCTTCCTTTATATAGTGTAGCATCCTTTAACAACCTTCACAATTTTAGATCTGAAAAACTCCTTGAATAAAAGAGAGCCACAATCCTTAAAATTCTGTTAGCCACACAATTTGAATTGGTGGACTAATTCCTTGCAGTCTGAGACAGCATCCGCTGGCACAGCTTCCTCTTTGGCACTGGTGGACATACTGACTTACGGTCCAAAAAACTAATAAAACCTAGATATAGGCTAAGTGTATTTTTGACAAATAATGTACCCAATAACAACAGGACCGTGTATCATTTGTACACTTACAATCTCCCCCTTTGGCAATTATTTGACAAAAATCACCTTCAAACAAACTTAGGCATTTTTAAGAAAATTAAACATAAAACATTTTATTTAGCATGCCATAAGTTAGTTTGGTAACAAGTAAGACCAAGAGGATAACTACAAAGAAAGATTAGAGAAAATACCCACGCACGATAGATCACGAGACGAACCAAGACACTCCACGCAAACAACTTTCTTAACCAACCATCAAAGAGAGTTAAAACTCATTCATCACCATAAAAGGCCATTTTTCAACCATTCAACCACTTCAACAAAAGCACATAAAAAAAATCATTATCCATAGACCCGTAGCAAAAAGTGGATTGGCATGCATCAAAAACAGTGGATTATTTTCTCCCCCTCAACTTAGTACTCCCCCTTTTTGTCAAAGAATTGACAAAGGGTGACCACCTAGTCAGAATCAAACTCATCTTCATCATCACCCGAGCCCGACACTTCTTGAGCAGGACCTTGGTCTTGAGCAGCTTGACGTGAGGCTTGAAGTAGCTCCAACCGGGTGAGTTCACACATGTCAGCAAGATGAGACTTCTCAAGATTAGCATCAGCAGTTTGGAGAGAGACAATAGCATTCTTAATGTACATAATGGAAGAATGAAAAAAAACATTGCCATCAGGATTCGACCACAAGACCTCAAGCAACGGCACTACTGTTCACCCGCACATTGCATTTGGAGAAACGGAGAATACTGATTTTGGTTTCTCCAAAATTGTACATAAGTGGAAGAATGGAGAGAGAAAATCAAATTGGAGAAATAGATTTAGTAAACAAGCTTTCCATTTTCCATTTTTCCACTTCTTCAATTTTCCATTTATTTGGAAAATTCTCCATTTTTCCAAGTTAGTAAACGACCCCTTAGTTTCTGGATAAAGTTGTGAAGGACTTGATTAACCCACGGGAGGGCTTAATTGCCATAGCCCAGAGGTTGTTGAGATGATTGACCTGCGGGAGGCATGAGTGCCGTGGCCCGAGGTTGTTGAGATGATTGACTTGCGGGAGGCATGAGTGCCGTGGCCCGAGGTTGTTGAGATGATTGACCTGCGGGAGGCATGAATGCCGCGGCCCGAGGTTGTTGAGAACACTCCAAAAAGGCCTCACACTTATCCAGGGGGAAACTAAGTGAATTCTAACTATGAAAATTTAGTTACTCTGTAACTATGTTGAAGAATAAAATGTCACGAAATTTGAGCACTGAAGTGTGCTGTTGAACTCTCTCTCTTTTGAGTTAAAAATGATGAAAATTCCCGGAAATGAAAAGTATTATATGTTGATGCAACACATATACTCTACTATACTTTCTTTTGTTGATAATCTGGTTGCAGGTAGATTTTCAACTTATGGGTAAAGCTTACAGCTTTCTAAATACTACATTTTCGAAACCTTTGCTTACTTTTGAGTGACAATGGATTTCCTTACTTAGCTGTCATGCTAACTACACTTCATTGTGTCCTTTATCAGATGCAGTCTAGCGTGGGCTCGTGCAGCCCCGGGAACTCTGATGACTCATCAGAGCTCATGTTTCCTATCTTAGTCTATGATGATTATGTACAGTACTTAACGGATGATGACCTGTTTGCTCCCGGCTACGCTCCTAATCCTTTAGCTCCGGCTTATACTCTTGATCCTCTTGCTCCCAGCAGTCCCTTGAGTTTCATTGATGCGATTCAGGCGAGTTATGGGTTCTACCCCATCGAGTTTTTAGAGGAGAGAATAGCCCAAACTTTGTTCTAATGGGCCGAAAGAAAACTCTTGTACATATTTGTAGCTAGTATAGCTACCCTTTTGCCGCTCATATATACATATATGAAGTTATGACGGGTTTTGACGATATGAAACAATTTCCTTATCTTCAGCCTGTGCATCTAGAGTGAACTCTATCTGGATTTGATTGGGTTCAGTCTAGGTGTGGCGATAACTACTCCGGATGTACGATAAAGCCGAGCCGGGGTGTTACAAGTTGGTATTAGAGCCCTGTTTCGAGTCAGAACCCTAAGTCAGCTTTCTTTTCGAGTCAGCTCTAGTTTCGAATTACCCAAGTTTCGAAGTCAGCTTAGGTTCGTTAAGACCAACCTAAGTCGTTGTTACAGCTTGATGAGTATAAGCCGTGGAGCAGAGCGGGGACGGAAGCCAGGTAGCGTAAGAAAGGAGTATTTCACTTCTACTCTACAGAATCTCACGATTCTGGTTCTTAAATAGTATGATCAATACTTGTGCATTCCTGCATGTGATTGCTTAGGCTTATTGTGAGTAAGCTTGCTAGCGTAATGCGTTAATTATCATTATGCTATGTTTGAAACCCTTGCTTAGAGGGTAATGATAAAGTGAATGTTAGGAAGTGTCGTATAGGACTTGAGTAGGTGCTATACTGATTGCCTAACTAGCTAATTCCGTAAAAAACTTCTATACCTCGAGTATTAATATGGAACTATCGTCTAGCAAAAATGCCGCCTAGACGAAATGCGCCTGCTGGTGGCGACGGTAATATCTCTGCAATAGATCGTATGGCCCAAGCGCCTCCTCAGGAGTAGTGGTAGCCTGTAGAGATAGTTATGACAACGTTGCTATAGAAATAGCGGGATTTAACTGTCCCGGAAACCTCGTTCGTTTTGAACTTGAGGGCATCGATGTAGTACTCGGGATGGATTGGTTGGATAAGTACAAAGCTCGGATCGTGTGTAATGAGCGAAAGATTGTCCTACGAGGACCAAAGAGAAGGAGAATATCTTACTGAGGAATTGGCAAGCAACCCGATTCAAGGTTGTTGACGACGCAGAAGTTGAATAAGTTCGTGCACCAGGGATGCGAAGTGTATCTCCGTTTGGTGCAAGATGCTGAAGTAGAAGAGCTCGAGATTGATCGAATTCCAATTGTACGCGAATTTCCTGACGTATTCCCCGACGATCTCAGGGAAATGCCACCGGAGAGGGAAGTGGAATTCACAATCGACCTTGTACCGGGAACCTCTCCTATCTCGAAAGCGCCTTATCGAATGGCACCCAAAGAGATGGAGGAGCTGAAGGCACAATTGGCGGAATTAATGGAGAAGGGATTTATTAGGCCAAGCGTATCGCCTTGGGGCGCACCGGTACTGTTCGTTAAGAAGAAGGATGGGAGTCTTGGACTGTGCATTGATTATAGGGAACTCAATCGAGTCACAGTAAAGAACAAGTACCCGTTGCCCAAGATCGATGATCTATGTGATCAGTTGAAAGGAGCGGGCGTATTCTCGAAGATTGACTTACGGTCAGGGTATCACCAAGTGCGAGTAGCGAAAGAGGATGTGCCTAAAACGGCATTTCGAACGAGATACGGGCACTATGAATTTACGGTCATGCCATTCGGAGTGACTAACGCCCCAGGAACCTTTATGGATTTGATGAACCGAAATTTCCTTCCGTACCTGGATAAATTCGTTGTCGCTTTCATAGATGACATCTTGGTCTACTCTAAGACACCGGAGGAACATGAGAAACATCTCAGGACAGTGTTACAGACACTAAGGGAAAAGAAACTTTTCGCAAAGCTTTCAAAATGCGAATTTTGGAAGAGAGAAGTCGCATTTCTTGGACACATAATCACCAAGGAAGGAATAATGGTACCCAGCCAAGATACGAGCTGTAATTGAATGGGAAGTGCCCAAAACAGTTACGAAAGTTCGCAGTTTCTTAGGTTTGGCGGGTTATTACCGAAGATTTGTTCGGGACTTCTCAAAGGTAGCAAGACCGCTAACGAACCTACTCAAAAAGACGACCAAGTATAGTTGGAGCGAAGAATGCGAGCAGGCATTCCAAGAACTTAAGAAGAGATTGACGACTGCTCCAGTGTTAACGCTACCTGTTGGAACGGAAGGTTATGAGTTGTATACTGATGTGTCTCACAAAGGACTAGGATGCGTCTTGATGCAAGATAGAAGGGTAATAGCTTATGCTTCTCGTCAATTAACACCTCATGAAGCTAATTACCCGACACATGACTTAGAACTAGTAGCGGTAGTATTCGCTCTCAAAATCTGGCGACACTACCTCTATGGAGTCTCATGCAAAATTTATACGGACCACAAGAGTTTAAAGTATATCTTTACTCAGAGGGATCTCAATTTAAGACAAAGGAGATAGTTGGAGTTGATTAAAGATTATGACTTGGAAATTCAATACCACGAGGGTAAAGCAAACAAGGTAGCTGATGCCTTGAGTCGAAAAACAAACCATGCTCTTTGGATATTACCCGAGCAATTATGCAAGGATTTTCTAGGACTCAATCTAGAAATAAAGATGTGTGGTCAGGTGGAACAAGAAATGAAATTATACTACTTGTCGGCTACTCCAACCCTGTTTGACGAAATCAAACAAGCACAAGAAGAGGACAATTGGGTAGAGAGTATCAAGGAGAAGATGGTTGATGGAAAACATTGTCCATTTGAATTACACCCGGATGGGAGTGTAAGATTCCAAGGTAGGTGGATAATACCTAAAGGGTGTAAGAAGATAATGGAGCAATTAATGAAGGAAGGTCATTACACACCCTATTCAGTTCATCCTGGTGGGGATAAATTGTATAAGGATTTGAAACAAAACTTCTGGTGGTCGGGCATGAAGAAGGATGTAGTTGAATTTGTGGCTAGATGTTTGAACTGCCAAAAGGTCAAGGCGGAAAGAAGTAAACCAAAGGGATTACTGCAGCCATTAGAGATTCCACAGTGGAAATGAGACTCAATCTCTATGCATTTTGTGGGAGGATTACCTAGAACTAAGTCTGGAAACGATCAAGTGTGGGTCGTTGTCGACCGATTGACCAAAACAGCGAGGTTCATTCCAATGAACAAAACATGGTCAATAGAAAAGATGGCGCGAGCCTATATTAAACACATGGTTAAATACCACGGAGTAGCGCGAGATATCGTTCCGGACAGAGACTCACGATTTCTGTCACGTTTTTGGAAAGCGTTATGATAGGACGTTATCCGGAGTTATTTAACTCAGGTACGTAGAATCGATCTACTCGTTATGTGCCTAAACAAATTGTGTGCTAAGATTAGGCATACTAAGAATTCGTTATGTGTACACAAAGGTGAGTAGTAATCTACTTTGAATCCATGGATAACAAGAAGGAAGCTTCGAGGACGAAACTATTTTAAGGGGGGAAGACTGTAACCCCTCGTCTATTCCGATAAGTCTAGGGTTCGAAAAAAAATAATATTTTTTTAGGCTATGAAATTTATGAGATGATCTCTCGGTACTTCAGAATGATTTTTATAAGTGAGACTAGTTATTAATAAGCTGCGATCTACGTACCAGTCACGAACCGTAAAATTTTTAAGGATGTATGTACAGTTCGAATTTCCCTAGGAAATGGATTATTAAGCATGATACGATTAAGCGTGAACTTCCTACTCAGTTCAGTGGAAATTAGACGAACTGTAAGAGTGAAATTTATTATGAACCTTCGTACCACTGTATTTCGCGAGATACCGGAAAATTGTCCGATTTTGGTGGTTAATGACGGGATTATTTTTAGCATAATTTTGGTATTAATATTTTCCCGAATTAAGTTATTTTCCACCGAAACTTTATCTGTTTGGACCATAACTGATAAGTTGGAAGATTTTTATTTTGGAACCTATGAGATTGTGACACTTGGCAAAACCCTACACCTTGTGTTTATATTAGAATAATGTTGGGATGATCCAAATTGAGACTTGATCTCCAAGCATCCTCTTCCTTATCTTACAAGATATAACATATAAACTTACTCTCCAAGCTTCTTCTTCCTTATCTTATAAGATAAAATATATAAGCTTGATTTCCCATTTCTTTCCCACTTTGGCCAAAAATATTGGAGAGGAAAAGGAGGAAAATATCATCTTCATCTTGTGATCCAAGAACTCCATAGCCATTTTTTTCTACACAAGTGCTTCCATACTAGGCTCCATAGCCATTTTTTTCTACACAAGTGCTTCCATACTAGGTAAAACTTTGGTTTTATTCGGTTAAAATGGCTAGAATCCTTCCCTAGAACTTAATTTTAAGCTAAGGATTCATGAAAATATTGTTATTATGGTGATCATTAAGCTAAGGATTCATGAAAATATTGTTATTATGGTGATCAGTATTTAGGATCTTTGGTGAAAATTTGGAGGCGAAGATCACAACTTTGTCTACGGTATTGTGAACTACTTGGGAGGTAAGGAATCCCTTAAGTCGGTTTAATCACTTGAAAATGGACAAATGCTAGTGAAATATGAGACTAGGAATTTTATGTGAAAATTATGTGTTAAATTTGAGGATCTACTAGTTGGCTCAAGAAACTACACTTTGAATTTTTGGTAATTTTTGTATACATGTTCATAGCTAATATATGCATGTATATGTTGTATTTATGTCCATATAGGCTTATACTTGTGAAAATAGTGGAAAATCGAGGCGTGACAACGCGGTTTTTGCTGCCCGAAGTTGGCAGATTCGGACGGACGCGGCCTTGGACGCGCGTCCACCGCGCGTCCATCGGCGTCCAGAACGCGAGACCAAGGCTGAACGGCTGGACGCGGCCTGGACGCGCGCGTCCGGCGGTGCGAACATCCGCGCGTCTGCGCGACGCGGATCTGTTTTCGACCGAACTTTCTTCCGTAATTTTTGCTCCTGAATGTTATGATGTTTGAAAGACCTACGGGCAACCGAGTTCAATTTTTGAAAGAAAAAATATTGTTTTGGAAATTATGTACACCAATTTGAAAGAAAAATCGTGTTTTTAAGAAACAAGTGTAACCCTTGTCACTTGGGGAAATTTATGTTGAAAAGTCATTGACAAATATGAATATTTTGGAAATATATTTTGAAAGAAATAGTCGTTTTGAGATATTATGCGAAAATAATAATTAAATATCAAGGAAAGAAGGAATGTTTTGAAAACCTTAGTTTCCGGATAAAGTTGTGAAGTACTTGATTAACCCACGGGAGGGCTTAATTGCCATAGCCCAGAGGTTGTTGAGATGATTGACCTGCGGGAGGCATGAGTGCCGTGTGATAAACTTAATTTCTAGACATTTTTATAGTAATTTTAGTAAGTGTTTTCATTAATAAATTAAATTTTAGTGTTGTTCTTATTATAAATATCTTATTTATTTATAAGTTAATAGTTTATATTGGTTTTAATAAATATTAGGCTAATGTTGCATTTTTATTACTATGAATAAGAATTTTATTTTAACTATAGGATTACATTTATTTGGTGGTTTTATATGTTCAATTTTGAACTAGTATTTTAATAATTAGGTATACTTAAATTGGGTCATTAGGTTATAATTGTATTTACTTGGTATTTACTTGAACTTTATTTTATTTTTATATTATTTGATTTTGTCTTTGAAGGATTGGGTCAACACTGAAACAAACGAAAGAAAGGGAATGATTGGATGGACTTGCGCAGCACAACAAACAAAAGAGAAAAAAAAGGAAAATTAATTTGTTTCCCCTTGGTTCACTGGAAACTGACGAAGAGGAAGGAAAAAAAGGAATTAATTTGGGGTTTTTCAAAAACAAAGTAACGACGAAGCAAAAAAACCCATCTTAGTTTAGGTGTATTTTTTTCGGCTTTGGCAGAGGGAGAAAGAAGGAGAGAACAGGGAAGCGAAGGAGAAGACTACGAAGGCTAAGGTGCGCAGCAGTGGCTTTGGTGAGGAAGCGAAGACTCCATCGCAATTCGCAAGGAATTTTCGAGTTCTAATCGCGGCTACCGTCTTCTTAGGCTTGAATTATCTCCTTTCTTCTTCACTTTTATTCTTGTTTATTAAATTTCCAGAATAATAATTCCTGAACAGTTCATATATTTAATTATGATTATTGGCTAGAAATTTTAATTAGGGATTTGGATTAGCCTTAGGTTAGATTAATTGATTATTTTCCATGTGCTGATTCTTCTAATTTCGATTGAATAATTGAATGTGATTATATTTATCTTATGAATTTTAGTTGTGAATTGTGTGACTGGCCATTGCATATTTCCCATTATTAAGGTTCATAAGAAGAACTGATAGGTGAATTATGAACCTGGACCTCGTAAGATAAGCATAATTGACCTAAACTAGACATAGCTTTAGGTATTTGTGGTGAGTTTTGATTGTTGCTTAATGGGTTCAATTAATGTTGGTGAGATATCGACGGATGATCACAGTTAATTGGATACAACCTAGTAGCTCGACGGAGTATTAGGATATAAATGGAGCAATCAACATTATAATCAAACGAATCAGTACTTAGGATGATTAGTTAATTATCTAATAGGTGAACCCAAATCCCTAGTCTTTTATCAATTGGAAATTTCCTTTGCTTTAAATTCACAAATATTTATTTTAATACATGAATTTCTTTTATTTGCGTTTTTCCTATCTACAAGATTAGTTATTAAGAATAGCAGTTAATTGTGTTCTTCGTGGGATCGACCCTGGAATACTCTAGGAATTTATACTGTGATTGACTCTGTGCGCTTGCAGAAAATAGCAATAAAGTTTTTGGCGCCGTTGCCGGGGAACACTTATTTAATTTTTTTTTTCTAGTTTTTCTGTTATTTTAATTTTGTAGCTAGGTTCATTATCATTTTATTTATTTATTTTTTTTATTTTGTTATTATTATTGTTTATGATCTTAAGGCGATCAATAAGGCATAAAAACGCTGAATTATTTCCTATTCATCTTGAAATTGAGCGTACTTATAGGAAAAACAGGGTACGAAGGCGGCTTGAAATGGCTGAAAACAATAGAGTGGGTCAACAGGATGAACGCATACCACCAATAGTTCCACCTCCTCAAAATCAAGCAGTTCAACCACGTCTTCGAGACATCCAAAGACCGGTAATAGCTGTTAACCCTTGTTGCATTCAATTATCTGATGCAGCTAGGAATTATGAACTCAAGAGTTTCCATATGAATTTGCTCCCTACCTTTAATGGTTTGGGAAGTGAGGATGCTTTGCGTTTCATGCGAGAGCTCTATAGTACGGTACAAACTTTACCTTTGAACAATTTATCTGAAGAAGAGCTTAGAATGAAATGTTTTCCATATTGCATGAGGGGTGATGCTAGGCAGTGGTTGTTACTCCAAAAAGGCCTCACA
The DNA here is from genome assembly GCF_003576645.1 of Ipomoea triloba. Classification (NCBI taxonomy): domain Eukaryota; kingdom Viridiplantae; phylum Streptophyta; class Magnoliopsida; order Solanales; family Convolvulaceae; genus Ipomoea; species Ipomoea triloba. Next base: position 19,974,414 of record NC_044923.1, on the reverse strand, counting down.
CTTATCCAGGGGGAAACTAAGTGAATTCCAACTATGAAAATTTAGTTACTCTGTAACTATGCTGAAGAATAAAATGTCACAAAATTTGAGCACTGAAGTGTGCTGTTGAACTCTCTCTCTTTTGAGTTAAAAATGATGAAAATTCCCGGAAATGAAAAGTATTATATGTTGATGCAACTCATATACTCTACTATACTTTCTTTTGTTGATAATCTGGTTGCAGGTAGATTTTCAACTTATGGGTAAAGCTTACAGCTTTCTAAATACTACATTTTCGAAACCTTTGTTTACTTTTGAGTGACAATGGATTTCCTTACTTAGCCGTCGTGCTAACTACACTTCATTATGTCATTTATCAGATGCAGTCTAGCGTTGGCTCGTGCAGCCCCGGGAACTCTGATGACTCATCAGAGCTCATGTTTCCTATCTTAGACTATGATGATTATGTACAGTACTTAGCGGATGATGACTTGTGTAACACCCCCAGATTTTCCATCATACAAAAAGGTATAATTAATCATAATTACTAATTTCCCAAAACGGAAGCGCATAAAATCTAGAAGTGCCACTCCACACCTATGTTTGTTACAACTTAGATGCTAAGGTAGTCTTTACATCTACTATCCTTATTAATACATACTATTACTGCCTTGCATCTCAGTAATATACAACTCAAAAACCATAGTGATTTCTATCACCAAGAGTAGATCCATTTTCTCTTCTATCGCTCTCGGATATCAAGATCTATTCCATACCTGAAATTCATTTGGAAAACAGAATTAGCACATAGTGCTAAGTAATCCCTACTCCACCGTGTAAAATCATGGTTTTGGAAAATAGTTTTATTCTTTGTTTTCGAAAAACAGTTCATTTCACATGATAACACATTTTCAACAAGATTTCTCATATAAGAGATATTCATTTCCTCATTATTGTGCCAATAATCATAATTTCCACCTGTATACACAATATCATACTTATAATCATACCCATACTCACACTCGTACTCATAATCATATAAACATTTAAATAGAAAATAACCAGCTTTTACCATAATAACGTTAAAGATATTCCGATTAACACCACAATTTCCTTCTCGTTTCCACCACCTCACCACAACCTAGTTATTCCAACTAGGGGAAGCAGATCTAGGACCTTTAGTGTGCACACCCCTTGTCGGGATTCCAAGCCCGCAGGTTAGTCACTAGCTCTAGTAACTCTGGATCTGTTTCTACAAGGTTACTCAACGTGGTTAACACCAATCACTTCAGGGCCCAATGTTTGTGAATCCATTGTGAATGTTAAAAGGAATAGTCTCCAACCTCACACCATAATTTCATTTTATCTCATTCTTTACTTTCTCACATAACACACTTTAAATAGTATAAACTTACCTTCGTATATATATATATCCATACACATATAAGATCATACCTATTTATACATATATAGTAATTTTTCATATCACTTACATACATACAGTACCAAATATGTACA
>NC_044923.1:19961531-19972892 GCF_003576645.1 Ipomoea triloba | reverse complement strand
TATAATATATATATATTTTACCGTATATATATATGTTGATAATCTGGTTGCAGGTAGATTTTCAACTTATGGGTAAAGCTTACAGCTTTCTAAATACTACATTTTCGAAACCTTTGTTTACTTTTGAGTGACAATGGATTTCCTTACTTAGCCGTCGTGCTAACTACACTTCATTATGTCATTTATCAGATGCAGTCTAGCGTTGGCTCGTGCAGCCCCGGGAACTCTGATGACTCATCAGAGCTCATGTTTCCTATCTTAGACTATGATGATTATGTACAGTACTTAGCGGATGATGACTTGTGTAACACCCCCAGATTTTCCATCATACAAAAAGGTATAATTAATCATAATTACTAATTTCCCAAAACGGAAGCGCATAAAATCTAGAAGTGCCACTCCACACCTATGTTTGTTACAACTTAGATGCTAAGGTAGTCTTTACATCTACTATCCTTATTAATACATACTATTACTGCCTTGCATCTCAGTAATATACAACTCAAAAACCATAGTGATTTCTATCACCAAGAGTAGATCCATTTTCTCTTCTATCGCTCTCGGATATCAAGATCTATTCCATACCTGAAATTCATTTGGAAAACAGAATTAGCACATAGTGCTAAGTAATCCCTACTCCACCGTGTAAAATCATGGTTTTGGAAAATAGTTTTATTCTTTGTTTTCGAAAAACAGTTCATTTCACATGATAACACATTTTCAACAAGATTTCTCATATAAGAGATATTCATTTCCTCATTATTGTGCCAATAATCATAATTTCCACCTGTATACACAATATCATACTTATAATCATACCCATACTCACACTCGTACTCATAATCATATAAACATTTAAATAGAAAAATAACCAGCTTTTACCATAATAACGTTAAAGATATTCCGATTAACACCACAATTTCCTTCTCGTTTCCACCACCTCACCACAACCTAGTTATTCCAACTAGGGGAAGCAGATCTAGGACCTTTAGTGTGCACACCCCTTGTCGGGATTCCAAGCCCGCAGGTTAGTCACTAGCTCTAGTAACTCTGGATCTGTTTCTACAAGGTTACTCAACGTGGTTAACACCAATCACTTCAGGGCCCAATGTTTGTGAATCCATTGTGAATGTTAAAAGGAATAGTCTCCAACCTCACACCATAATTTCATTTTATCTCATTCTTTACTTTCTCACATAACACACTTTAAATAGTATAAACTTACCTTCGTATATATATATATCCATACACATATAAGATCATACCTATTTATACATATATAGTAATTTTTCATATCACTTACATACATACAGTACCAAATATGTACATATATATATACGGTAAACATATATATATATACGGTAAACATATATATATATATATATATATATATATATATATATACGGTAAATATATATATATATACTGTAAATATATATATATTCTGTATTATATAGGTATATATAGATAATAATAATAATGTTACACGTACCTATGTATATAATATATATATATAAGATTTTACATATATAGATGCCTTCTTCATATATTCACCACAACATGATCATATACTAATTACTTCACATAATCATACACATGTCTACACATATACTCATGATATACCACAATCACACCAAATTTCATCTACTAAAATCTTTATATCCATACTTTATCAAGAATTTCATGAATATCAAGGTGGAAAAAGGTTTTGGTGGACATAAAGATTACCTTTTCTTCTTGAACTCACACTAATTTCCTTTGGATGTTCACTCTTCCACTTCCTTTGATTCTTCTACACAATCCATAAATTATCCACAACATACATAATATTAGATCCTTGAGAACACTAACTATACTAGAATAAATAGCAAAAATAGGATTTCCTACCTAAAGTTTTCCTAAAAATTCTAGGAAGTGTATAACATCATAACTCCATATTTAAGAAAACTATTCTTGGATTCATGATCTATGAAGGAAAACAAAGCTTTTGAACCGATTAAAATTGAAATTTACCGAATAGTTGGAGACTTGAGTAGGAATTTTTGGATATGGAAGCTTGAAACTTGATGAAGATGATGAAGGTGATCACACACACTCTCTCTCTCTTGTATTTTCGAAAATGAGGAAGGAAAAGGGAAAAAATGGCTTTTATAATTTGATCACACTTTGACTAGTCTCACCTTGTGTGATAAGGTTGAAAGAAAATAATAAAATAATGAAATATCTTCCAACTTATCAGTTGAGGTCCAAACAGATAAAGTTTCTGTGGAAAATAATTCAAATAGAATAATTTTGAAACCAAAAATTTATTCCAGACTAAAACTCAAAATTGGGCTAGGTTCAGTACACCGCGAAATTCTGCGATGCTACGATCACAAAAAAAAAAATAAAAAATTTCACTATTACGGCTAAATTTTCGGGGTATTACACTCTACCCCCCTTAAAAAGAGTTTCGCCCTCGAAACTAAGGTTATCATTATTTCGGAAACAAAAGTTTAGCTGGCAAGGAAAGGGGTTGAATTTGATAAAAGGAAAGAGGGATGATGACTATTTTCCAAATACTAAACTCCCCGTTCTAATAACGAGCACACCTAGGTTGTATTTTACCTTGCTCAAATAAAGTTGGATATCGTCTTCTCATTTCTTCTTCCAACTCCCATGTGGCTTCTTCCACCAAATGGTTTGACCATAACACTTTTACCATCTTTATGGATTTTCTGCGGGTATCTCGGGTCTTAGTATCCAAGATTTTTACCGGTTTCTCTTCATATGATAAGTTCTCATCCAAAGTCACAACCTATAAGAATTATAATATACTCATTATAACATAACTTTGACAACCTTTATAGTTTAATCCAAAGATCTTATTTACCTCAGGTTGAAGTACATGCGATGCATCATGTACGTACTTCCTTAATTGAGACACATGAAATACGTTATGAACTCGATCTAGCACAGCTGGTAGCGCCAATCGGTAAGCTAATTTCCCAATTCTTTCAAGGACTTCATACGGTCCAATATATCTCGGACTCAACTTTCCTTTCTTCCCGAATCTCATTATTCCTTTTGTAGGAGATATTTTCAGCAATACCTTATCACCTTCTTGAAATTCAACCGATTGCCTTCTTAAATCAGCATAAGACTTTTGTCGGTCCTGTGCAGCTTTCATCCTTTCTTGGATCAACTTGACCTTTTCTGTCATATCTTGAAGATATTCAGGTCCTAGAGTCACAGGATTAACCAGATCTTCCCAACATAGAGGGCTTCTACACTTCTGTCCATATAAAGCTTCATACGGTGACATTTGGATACTTGCATGATAACTATTATTGTAAGAAAACTCAATTAGATCCAAATGTTCATCCCATGATCCTTGAAAATCCAATGCACAAGCCCTTAACATATCTTCCAGAGTTTGTATAGTCCTCTCAGTTTGCCCATCCGTCATAGGATGAAAAGCAGTACTAAGTTTCAACGTTCTACCCATAGCTGCTTGTAAAGCTTGCCAGAATTTAGATAGGAATCGGGAATCTCTGTCAGAGACTATATCCTTAGGTACTCCATGGTATTTAACAACTTGGTTTACATAAGATTTTGCCAATTGAGTCATGGTCCACGTGTCTTTCATGGCAATAAACCTTGCTGTTTTGGTAAGCCTGTCCACTACTACCCATATTTTATCTTTCCCTGACCTTGTCAAGGGTAATCCCCCCACGAAGTCCATAGAAATAGAATCCCATTTGCCACCGGGTATCTCCAATGGTTGCACCAATCCCTTAGGTTTACATCTTTCAGCTTTGACCTTTTGGCAGTTTAAACATTTACTCACGAATTCTGCGACTTCCTTCTTCATGTTAGGCCACCAAAAATGTTTCTTGATATCTTTATACAACTTGACTCCCCCAGGATGTACTGAATAAGGGGTATTGTGTCCTTCTTCTAAAATTTGCTGCTTGATCTCTGTACATGCCTTTGGAATACACCATCGACCATTATAGCGCAGGCTTCCGTCATTGTATAGTACAAATGGTCCTTTCTTTCCATCAACCAATTCAGTCTTTACTTTGTTCAACTCTTGATCCTTAAGTTGTTCTTTCTTTATTTCTTCAAACATGTTGGGAATAATTCTCATGTGGTATAACTCAATTTCAGCTTTGGTCCCACCTTGCTCTCTTACCTCCAAATTTAGTCTTTGAAATTCCTTGCATAAGTCATCTGGTAGTACCCAAATAGTATTAAGAGTATGACTCGTCTTCCTACTCAAAGCATCTGCTACTACATTTGCCTTTCCTTCATGATACTGGATTACCAAGTCATAGTCCTTAATGAATTCCAACCACCTCCTCTGCCTCATGTTTAATTCTTTTTGAGTAAAGATATACTTTAAGCTCTTATGGTCCGTGAAGATCTTACACTGCACTCCATAAAGATAATGCCTCCAAATCTTTAAAGCAAACACAACTGCCGCTAATTCCAAGTCATGGGTGGGATAATTCACCTCATGTTTCTTTAGTTGTCTTGATGCGTATGCCACCACTCTCCCATTTTGCATTAGTACACACCCAAGACCTTTCTTTGATGCATCACTATATATTTCAAATCCCTCAGTTCCTGATGGTAGAATCAATACAGGAGCAGTGGTTAACTTTTCCTTTAACTCCTGGAAAGCTTTCTCACAACTTTCTTCCCAACGGAATACAATAGTCTTCCTCATGAGATTTGTGATAGGTTGGGCTATTCGAGAAAAATTTGGCACAAACCTTCGATAATACCCTGCTAATCCCAGAAAACTTCGGACCTCAGTAACTGTCGTAGGAGTAGGCCAATTCATCACAGCTTGAATTTTGGCTGGATCCACCGAGATTCCTTCCTTAGTCACGATATGGCCTAGAAATGCCACACTATCCTTCCAAAAATCACACTTAGACAACTTGGCATATAATTGATTTTCCCTTAGTGTTTGCAACACGATCCGAAGATGATCCTCATGTTCTTTCGGATTCCGGGAGTAGACTAAAATGTCATCGATGAATACAATGACAAACTCATCCAAGTAAGGTCTAAACACCCTATTCATGAGATCCATGAATACTGCTGGTGCGTTTGTTAACCCAAACGGCATCACCGTAAATTCATAGTGGCCGTACCTTGTCCGAAAGGCTGTCTTAGATATATCTTTCTCAGCCACTCTCACTTGATGATATCCCGACCTCAAATCTATCTTTGAGAAAGTACCAGCCTCCTTTAATTGATCGAACAGATCATCAATCCGAGGGAGTGGGTACTTATTCTTGACAGTCACCCGGTTCAACTCACGGTAGTCAATGCAGAGTCGCAACCCCCCGTCCTTCTTTTTCACGAACAATACTGGAGCTCCCCATGGCGATACACTCGGACGAATGTATCCCTTATCTAACAAGTCTTGAAGCTGCTCCTTCAATTCTTGTAATTCTATTGGGGCCATTCGGTATGGGGTCTTTGAAATAGGAGTAGTGCCCGGTACTAGATCAATGGTGAACTCTACTTCCCGTTGTGGAGGGAAGCCTGGAATCTCTTCGAGGAATATGTCAGGAAACTCCCTTACGACAGGGATTTGCTCAATTCCCTTCTTATCCACATTCAAATCTTCCACCATGCATAAGAATACTTCACACCTTTTTTCCACATACTTTCTCATCTTGGCCAAAGATACCAATCTCACCTCGGGCCGACTTGCAACTCCCTTATAGGACACACGTTTTCCTTTTGGGTTCCTCAGTACCACTTTTTGTTGACTACAAAAGATCTTAGCCCTATATTTTCCTAACCAATCCATCCCTAATATTATATCAAAGTCGTCTAACCCAAACTGTATTAAGGTACAAGGGAAACTTTCCCCTTCTATATTTATAGGTATATTCTCAAAAACATTACTACAGGTCACCACCTTCCCCGATGCAAGGTTCACTTTAAATTGTACTTGGGAACTAGGTACTAACTTTAATTTCTCTACAAACCTTGAGGATATAAAAGAATGAGATGCTCCAGAGTCAAATAATACATAAGCAGGTATATCACGAAGCAGAAAAGTACCTGCCACCACATCGCTCACATCCGCCTGAGCTTTACTCATCACAAAGATCCTCCCTTGCTGGGGTCCACTCCTGCTAGTTGGTGCCTTGCTTGTGCTCTCAATGTTACTATTTGCCATGTTCACTCCATTCCTAGCCTTCACTTGTATTCCAGATTGTTGGGTCTTTTCTTGACTCTGGCTAGGACGGAATGACCCTTCCCTCCTGCTAGTTTGACATTCAAATGAGCGATTGCCCTTCTTCCCACAATTGAAGCACTCTACCGGCATCCCTATACAATCGACACCGGGATGATCCTTCCCACATCTTTTACAGTAGAAATGCCTCTCCTTCATCCATCCTCTACTAGTTATCCCCGTACTTTGAGTTGGGAAATCCCTCCTAGGTCTGGGAATCCCACTTCTTTGGTAATCCCGAATAACCTCTCCTTGACTCATCTTAGAGTTCTTCTCTTCCCCTCTGCTACTACCTTCAAATTTCCTCTTACCCTTCTCACGAACCTCNCCCCTCTGCTACTACCTTCAAATTTCCTCTTACCCTTCTCACGAACCTCCTTCTGCATCTGCTGGACTCGATAATGTTTGGCAGCCCGGTTATAAGCCTCTCCAAGAGTCTGACACTCAAACACACAAACAGCTTTTTGAGTCTCAAAATTTAATCCATTTACAAACTTCCTAGCCTTGCTTGGCTCATTCTGGGCTAAGGCAGGGGCAAATCGTGCCAGCTCAAGATACTTAGCATTGTAGTCCTGAACAGATGTCGTCCCTTGACGTAGATGTAGAAATTCCTCGTACTTAGCGGACTTAACATGCTCGGGATAAAAATGATCCCGCATTCGAGCTTTAAGGTCAGTCCATTGAAATTGTCCTTGTTGTTGATACATGGGTCCCATCATACTCCACCAGTTGTCAGCTTCTTGCTGGAAATAGAATGTAGCTATCTCCACCCTCCTTTCTTAAGGACATTCTACAGCCTCAAACATTTTGTCGAAAGTCCTTATCCAATCTTCTAACACTAGTGGATCTTCCTTACCAGTGAAGAATGGCGGACGATGCCCAGCTATGATCTTAGCCACATCTGGCCCTCCCCGTTGATTATTGAGAAGCGCATTTCCCAAAGTTTGAGTCAATTGGGTCAATTGCTGCAAATTCTGCGCTAGCAGTTCCTCGGTAGGAGTTCNGTATTATATAGGTATATATAAATAATAATAATAATAATAATAATAATGTTACACGTACCTATGTATATAATATATATATATAAGATTTTACATATATAGATGCCTTCTTCATATATTCACCACAACATGATCATATACTAATTACTTCACATAATCATACACATGTCTACACATATACTCATGATATACCACAATCACACCAAATTTCATCTACTAAAATCTTTATATCCATACTTTATCAAGAATTTCATGAATATCAAGGTGGAAAAAGGTTTTGGTGGACATAAAGATTACCTTTTCTTCTTGAACTCACACTAATTTCCTTTGGATGTTCACTCTTCCACTTCCTTTGATTCTTCTACACAATCCATAAATTATCCACAACATACATAATATTAGATCCTTGAGAACACTAACTATACTAGAATAAATAGCAAAAATAGGATTTCCTACCTAAAATTTTCCTAAAAATTCTAGGAAGTGTATAACATCATAACTCCATATTTAAGAAAACTATTCTTGGATTCATGATCTATGAAGGAAAACAAAGCTTTTGAACCGATTAAAATTGAAATTTACCGAATAGTTGGAGACTTGAGTAGGAATTTTTGGATATGGAAGCTTGAAACTTGATGAAGATGATGAAGGTGATCACACACTCTCTCTCTCTCTTGTATTTTCGAAAATGAGGAAGGAAAAGGGAAAAAAATGGCTTTTATAATTTGATCACACTTTGACTAGTCTCACCTTGTGTGATAAGGTTGAAAGAAAATAATAAAATAATGAAATATCTTCCAACTTATCAGTTGAGGTCCAAACAGATAAAGTTTCGGTGGAAAATAATTCAAATAGAATAATTTTGAAACCAAAAATTTATTCCAGACTAAAACTCAAAATTGGGCTAGGTTCAGTACACCGCGAAATTCTGCGATGCTACGATCACAAAAAAAAAAAAAAAAAANGTATTATATAGGTATATATAAATAATAATAATAATAATAATAATAATGTTACACGTACCTATGTATATAATATATATATATAAGATTTTACATATATAGATGCCTTCTTCATATATTCACCACAACATGATCATATACTAATTACTTCACATAATCATACACATGTCTACACATATACTCATGATATACCACAATCACACCAAATTTCATCTACTAAAATCTTTATATCCATACTTTATCAAGAATTTCATGAATATCAAGGTGGAAAAAGGTTTTGGTGGACATAAAGATTACCTTTTCTTCTTGAACTCACACTAATTTCCTTTGGATGTTCACTCTTCCACTTCCTTTGATTCTTCTACACAATCCATAAATTATCCACAACATACATAATATTAGATCCTTGAGAACACTAACTATACTAGAATAAATAGCAAAAATAGGATTTCCTACCTAAAATTTTCCTAAAAATTCTAGGAAGTGTATAACATCATAACTCCATATTTAAGAAAACTATTCTTGGATTCATGATCTATGAAGGAAAACAAAGCTTTTGAACCGATTAAAATTGAAATTTACCGAATAGTTGGAGACTTGAGTAGGAATTTTTGGATATGGAAGCTTGAAACTTGATGAAGATGATGAAGGTGATCACACACTCTCTCTCTCTCTTGTATTTTCGAAAATGAGGAAGGAAAAGGGAAAAAAATGGCTTTTATAATTTGATCACACTTTGACTAGTCTCACCTTGTGTGATAAGGTTGAAAGAAAATAATAAAATAATGAAATATCTTCCAACTTATCAGTTGAGGTCCAAACAGATAAAGTTTCGGTGGAAAATAATTCAAATAGAATAATTTTGAAACCAAAAATTTATTCCAGACTAAAACTCAAAATTGGGCTAGGTTCAGTACACCGCGAAATTCTGCGATGCTACGATCCAAAAAAAAAAAAAAAAAAACATTTCACTATTACGGCTAAATTTTCGGGGTATTACAACTTGTTTGCTCCCGGCTACGCTCCTGATCCTTCAGCTCCGGCTTATGCTCCTGATCCTCCTGCTCCCAGTAGTCCCTTGAGTTTCATTGATGCGATTCAGGCGAGTTATGGGTTCTACCCCATCGAGTTTTTAGAGGAGAGAATAACCCAAACTTTGTTCTAATAGGCCGAAAGAAAACTCTTGTACATATTTGTAGCTAGTATAGCTACCCTTTTGCTGCTCATATATACATATATGAAGTTATGACGGGTTTTGACGGTATGAAACAATTTCCTTATCTTCAGCCTGTGCATCTAGAGTGAACTCTATTTGGATTTGATTGGGTTCAGTCTAGGTGTGGCGGTAACTACTCCGGATGTACGGTAAAGCCAAGCCGGGGTGTTACACCACGTCTCACAAAACCTATTTTCAGTATCTTATATATGTGTATTTGGTGTATTTGGAATCCTGAGAATTATTCCTTGAAATAGCTGCTGTATTGCTTTGATTCTTGAGCATTTCTTGTGTATTCTTAGATTGTGTTAGTTGTTCTTGATTCTTGGTATGATTGTTGTTATTTTGAGGGATTCCGTGTGTTATTTGACCTCTGAGATATATATTCTGATCATATTCTTGGTACTGGAATAAGCTATTGTGTCTATCGTGTATATTGTTCTGAGTTTGTGATTCTGTGCGTTGGTGTTGTTCTTGCGGTGCGGACTAGCGGTATAATGTGTCCTGTGAAGCTGATCCGCAAGAACAAGGGCAGTGTAGTGTGGCAGAGCGGTGTGGCCCGTGAGGGTACTCCGTCTCTTCTAGAGGTTCAGAGTGGCAGTGTAGAGGGTTCCGCCAGGCTGTTCCGTCTGTTGTGTTTCCTTTGCTGTTTCAGTATGCATTTTGTTGTCCAGTAACTTAGTATTCTATCTTTGATTCCTGAGATGTATTCTAAGAGCTATGTTGAGTTTCTTACCTTGATTATTGAGTATTGATCTATCGTTCTTGACCCTCTATGTTAGAGCATTTGTTGAGTATTGTTGGTTTACTTCTTTGGTTGATATCTTGAGAGCATGAATCTGATATTCATCTTCTGAGTCTGAGTATTCTTCTGGAAGAGTATTTCATTGGTATTGAGTATGAGTTTGGTATGTGTTGTGATCTTGGATTCTTGTGATTGATTCCTTGAATTCCATGTTGTTGTGTATACCCCTTGGATTGGAGGAAATCGAGCTTTGGCTCATATATATATATATATATATATATATATATATATATATATTATAGATTAGAGGAAATTAAGCTCCGGCTCCTTATGTGATATTATGAATTATATTGTGGATTGGAGGAACTATGGATAGGAGGCTGTGAGCTTCGGCCCAGATGGTGTGTGCGGTTGGACATGTGTTTTGGATGGACTAGTGAACCCGGATGGACAGGTGTTATGGATGGATGTGGAGTAAAGGTTGGAACAACCCTAAGCCTATCTTGTGTTCTTGGTTGTGTCACTCTATGTTGAGTAATTTGAGTCTATTGATTGGTTGGTTACCTTAATTGTTGTTCAGTTGAGGTTGTACCTTGTCTGAGTGTCTTGCTATTGAGTTGTGGCCTTGTGGATTCATTCCTTGATATTGAGCTTGTTGAGATGTCTTTGGTTTATGCTTTATTTAGCTTAATTGGTTGTTGAGTCTCTCGACATTTAAACAAGTATGGTTTCGTTGGCATATATTCTATATGTGTGAGTAAAACCTATTTACAACACTATGGTATATTATGGTACTCTTACGAGTGTGAATGGAGTATTACTTAGCATTTCTTTGCTAATGTTTTATTAAATGTTTTCCAGGTATGGAGTAGAACTGGTACGTGTGCGCGCTAGTTTATCGTTCTATTCCTCCTTTATGTTCTAACTTGGTAGTTTGATGTTTAGACATTTGGGTCTGCGTGCCTTAGAACTTGGTTGGCTGTAATAATGTATTTATTATGTTTCAGTTTGATGATTATTTGACTATGTGGAACTAGCCTTAGCATCTAGGTCTTGTGGACTTAGATGTGGCCTAGCACCTCGCCTATGTTATAGATTCGCTTTCGCATTTCAGTTCTTTAATTGTTGAGGTATCTATAGCTTTATCTTAAGATTATTACTTTATCTCAGCGCGTGATTTATGGGTATCA
>NC_044923.1:19959753-19960531 GCF_003576645.1 Ipomoea triloba | reverse complement strand
CAAGTCAAGGCGGGGAGTATCCTTGACAGAAATGGCTTCATCACCAACTCCCCTAATCCAAAAATGGCGGAAAAAGTCCTGAAGAAGTTTGAGAAAGAAGGACTGATGAAATACATGACGCACGACTACGGGACCGTTCACCCCCTCGACTTCACAGAATGGTTCGCAAATGCCAAGGTCACGAAGGGTAAAATCGAAAGCCGCTTTAATGATTTTCCCATCACAACATCTGTAGGTGACCTCAGAGCGGCATTTGATTTCGCGTCATCGGAGGAAGCAGTCAAGCATCTATCGGATTACGACTTGGACAAGCAAGCCTTCTGGGAGAAAATCCGACTAGCGACTGCACCACCCAGAGCATCCTCTGCCCTCCGCAAGTACCACCTAAAGGAGAGGTTTGCTCTCGCTGCCGACCTAATCATGAAGTTTGTGCTCGGCAAGGTGTCCGGAACTGACGAGGTTAGTCTAGACCTCCTCAAAATCCTCCATGCCATTTGGAACAACAACAAGCTGGACTGGGCACATATTATCTTCAACTTCCTCCAACAGCAAGTGATGCGCTCAGTCTCCAACGCCAACCTGTCGATCAGTAAAAAGGTTGGTTTCGGCTTTGTTGTGCAATTTCTCTTAAGCCTGAAGGGCTTTGAATTGAGGGAAGGAAAAGAAATTCATCGAAATACCTATATGGGTAGGACGAAATCTCTAGTCCCCAAAGCTAAAGGTGTTAAGGCTGCACCTTCTCCCTCACAGCCAAAAGGAAGGGGCAAAAGGAAAGCCC
>NC_044923.1:19958551-19959442 GCF_003576645.1 Ipomoea triloba | reverse complement strand
GTGAGATGGTTCGAGAGACAGACTACACAGTCAGGGTGGGAGATGATCTCTTTGAGCATAGTCGAGAGATCACAGCTCAGATAGACGAAGCAATCTCTGCTACTGAAATCATCTCTGATGGGCGGGATGACTTATATGAAGAAGTTTCTACTCAGTTGGCAGTGGAAGCACCCACTCTTGACGACTTCTNTCAGATAGACGAAGCAATCTCTGCTACTGAAATCATCTCTGATGGGCGGGATGACTTATATGAAGAAGTTTCTACTCAGTTGGCAGTGGAAGCACCCACTCTTGACGACTTCTCCAGGGTGATCAGGTGGATCAACTGGAGAACCAGTTCTTTCACTCAATTGATGAGACAAGCAGCTGAAATGGAGGCAGAAGAGCAGTTTGCACTCCAGCAAGCAGCTGAAATGGAGGCAGAAGAGCAGTTTGCACTCCAGTGAGCAGCTGAAATGGAGGCAGAAGAGCAGTTTGCACTCCAGTGGTTGGGCATCTCCGAGATCCCAGCTCAACAACTGATGGATCTTGCCCACGAAACAAGAGTAATGAAGCTGAACAGTGAAAGAACTGATAAAGGGAAGAGCATAGCAGTTGAAGCACCAGAAGTTGAAGCTGAGCCTGAAGAAGATCCTGAAACAGAAGCACGATTTCGAGAAGATATCAGGCTCGCCACTGCCATCTCCTTGGGACAGAACTTTGAGTTCACGAGAGGGCCAGGAGAGACCTCTGGGGTTGCTCACGATGATATTGCAACAGCCGCAATCCCACTGTCCCAAGTCAGCAACTCTGCTCTGGACGAACAGGTAGAAGCTTCGAGAGGTGAATCCGAGACCTCTGAAGCACTTCAAGTGGCACCTAACACCGTTCTACTTTTGCCACCACCTGAGT
>NC_044923.1:19954040-19954719 GCF_003576645.1 Ipomoea triloba | reverse complement strand
GAATACTTAAGCCTGGTAAATCCGAAAGACCCCATCAAGACACGAGAAGCCATTAACAAGAAAAGGAAAGCCAACAAGAAGTAAGCTCTCATGGTCCAAACTCCATCTCATTTCAATGTATTGATATCTATGTTGTTCTTGGTCTTATTTCTTTCAATCCTGTCTACTAAACTCTACTTTGTAAACATTCCCTTTTTATAATCATATATATCTTTTGCTGGGGGTGTTGCGTGAGTTATATTATTCATAGTTTAGTAGAGTATTTTGTCAAACTTACCATATGCGCTGAAAAATAAAATCCTTGTTAATTCTTTCTATCAAATCAGCCATATAGAGTAAGTATAAGTGTTGGCATCATCAAAAAGGGGGAAATTGTTAGGAACATCATGTAATAGGTTTTGATGATACCAACTGTTAAGTAGAAATCCCCAAGTCTCGATGCATAGGCAAAAACGTTGTAAGTTCGACAAGTAAACCAAGAGCGAAAATACAACCGAGTAACTTTGAGCTCAACTCGGAAAATATTTAAGCTTGAGGGAAATTTGTTTGAACATCTTAGAAGTCTCGTGTGTTGTAATCATATAGACAGATCAGAAGAAAGCATGGGACAACACTGGAGGAATAAGGGTCTGCGAGACATCAACTAAGTCTCGAGACATAAGCAGAGTTCGAGAGGTAG
>NC_044923.1:19953631-19953796 GCF_003576645.1 Ipomoea triloba | reverse complement strand
AAAGTGAACTATGGAATATTCACTACAAGACAAAGAGGTTCAAGTTACAAGATCACCACTCCATGAAATATGCTGAAAATATGCAAGACCCATGATCAGCATGGGAGACAAATTTCAGACGGAATAATTTTCCCTCCAACGGAATTATTCCTCTACTCTCATATA
>NC_044923.1:19943728-19946761 GCF_003576645.1 Ipomoea triloba | reverse complement strand
GTTATGCTATATGAATTGTACTATATAATTATTATGAAAGAAATATCCATACCGTTATAACTCATGTTATCTTTTTTTGATTATTATTATCACGTACATGCATTCGAAATATATTTTCTTATATTCTTCATTGGTAAGAATGTATGTAGTAGATGTTATATATTTTCATTTATTCTTCAATGGTAATAATATATTTTGTCACTAATTTGTACTTTGAATAATAAAAAATGTTATTGAGTTTGTTACATATGTTTATTTTTATAATTATGTGATAACTAATGACCATATTATTATATAATATTGAAGTACATTTAAAATTATTACGAAATTTATTATTTTATAATTCATATAATTAATAAATGTACGTTAAATTTAATGTACCGCACGGGTAAAATACTAGTACCTAAACAAATGTGTACTAATCTTTAGTACGTATGATTCCAAAAGTTAACAGCAGTACTCAAAATTATCTTTAAAAAATAACAAACAAAGAAAAAAAAATTCAGAACACCTAATTACATTTCAAATTCATTAATTACCTATATTTATAACTCTCGTTTTGATATATCACGTTTAGACAATTTTTTTTTGACAAAACAATTTATTAGAAATTTAATATTTAATTATAGGTTAAGTTATATATCAAGCGTTTTTAGTCCAACGGTTAGGATAATTGCCTTCCAAGCAATAGACCTGGGTTCGACTCCCGGCAAACGCAAGAAAGATTAATATAGGTCATATTAATAATTGATAAAAAACATAAATAAATAGAACTAGTACGTCTTAACTAAGGTTGTGTCCCTTATTCATACGTTATGCTATATGAAATATCCATACCGTTATAATTCATGTTATCTTTTTTGCATTCGAAATATATTTTCTTATATTCTTAATTGGTAAGAATGTATGTAGTAGACGTTATATATTTTCATTTATTCTTCAATGGTAATAATATATTTTGTCACTAATTTGTACTTTGAATAATAAAAAATGTTATTGAGTTTGTTATATATGTTTATTTTGATAATTATGTGATAATTAATGACTATATTATTATATAATATTGAAGTACATTTAAAATTATTACGAAATATTATTTTTTTAAATACGAAATATATTATTTTATAATTCATATAATTAATAAATGTACGTTAAATTTAATGTACCTCACGGGTAAAATACTAGTACCTAAACAAAAGTGTACTAATCTTTAGTACGTATGATTCCAAAAGTTAACAGCAGTACTCAAAATTATCTTTAAAAAATTACAAACAAACAAAAAACAAAAATTCAGCACACCCTAATTACATTTCAAACTCATTAATTATATTTATAACTCTCGTTTTGATATATCACGTTTAGACAATTTTTTTTTGCAAAACAATTTATGAGAAATTTAATATTTAATTATAGGTTTAGTTATATAGCAAGCGTTTGTAGTCCAAAGGTTAGGATAATTGCATTCCAAGCAATAGACCCGGGCTCGACACCCGGCAAACGCAAGAAAGATCAATCTATGTCATCTTAATTAATAAAAAACAAAAATAAATAGAACGAGTAAGTCTTAACTTAGGTTGTGAACCTTTTTGATAAGTTATGCTATATGAATTGTACTATATAATTATTATGAAAGAAATAAATGTATGTAGTAGACGTTATATATTTTCATTTATTCTTCAATGGTAATAATATATTTTGTCACTCATTTGTACTTTGAAAAATAAAAAGTGTTATTGAGTTATTTATATATGTTTATTTTGATAATTATGTGATAATTAATGACAAAATTATTATATAATATTGAAGTACATTTAAAATTATTACGAAATATATTTTTTTTTTGAAATACGAAATATATTATTTTATAATTCATATAATTAATAAATGTACGTTAAGTTTAATGTAACTCACGGGTAAAATACTAGTACATAAACAAATGTGTACTAATCTTTAGTACGTATGATTCCAAAAGTTAACAGCAGTACTCAAAATTATCTTTAAAAATAACAAACAAACAAAAAATAAAAATTCAGCACACGCTAATTACATTTCAAACTCATTAACTATATTTATAACTCTCGTTTTGATATATCACGTTTAGACAATTTTTTTTTGGCAAAACAATTTATTAGAAATTTAATATTTAATTATAGGTTAAGTTATGTAGCAAGCGTTTGTAGTCCAACGGTTAGGATAATTGCCTACCAAGCAATAGACCCGGGTTTGACTCCCGGCAAACGCTAGAAAGATTCATATATGTCATATTAATTAATAAATAGAACGAGTACGTGAATTGTACTATATAATTATATTATGAAAGAAATATCCATACCATTATAACTCATGTTATCTTTTTTTGATTATTATTATCACGTACATACATTCGAAATATATTTTCTTATATTCTTCATTGGTAAGAATGTATGTAGTAGACTTTATATATTTTCATTTATTTTTCAATGGTAATATTATATTTTATCACTAATTTGTACTTTGATTTAGGAAGTGATATTTAGGAAGCCGTAAGCTCTATCCAAAAGTTAAAAATCTACCTGCAACCAGATTATCGACAAAAGAAAGTATAGTAGAGTATATGAGTGACATCAACATATAATACTTTCATTTCCAAGAATTCCATCATTTAAATCAAAAATAGAGAGTTCACAACACACATACGTTACTCTCCAAGACTCGTAGCATTTTATTCTTCGACATAGTTACGGAGTAACTTGTTAGGAACATCATGTAATAGGTTTTGATGATACCAACCGATAAGTAGAAATCCCCAAGTCTCGATACATAGACAAAACGCTGTAAGTTCGACAAGTAAACCAAGAGCGAAAATACAACCGGGTAACTTTGAGCTCAACTCGGAAAATATTTAAGCTTGAGGTAAATTTGTTTGAACATCTTAGAAGTCTCGTGTTGTAATCATATAGACAGATCAGAAGAAAGCATGGGACAACACTGGAGGAATAAGGGTCTGCGAGACATCAACTAAGTCTCGAGACATAAGCAGAGTTCGAGAGGTAG
>NC_044923.1:19908392-19941536 GCF_003576645.1 Ipomoea triloba | reverse complement strand
ACCGTGGCCATGAAGAAGTTCGAGGACTTCAAGATGAAGCCAGGGGAGAGCATCGACAGCATGGAATCTCGTTTCATGAAGCTATCAATAGAGATCAGTGATCTCGAGAAGGAGATTCCACAAAAGGAGCTAAACCTGAAGGTCTTACGAGGCCTTACCAAGGAGTGGGAAATGAAGGTGATCACAATGCGTGATCACAGGGATTTGAAGAACACCACAACCGACCAACTATTCAGAGATCTCAAAGCCTTCGAATTTGAGATGTTTCCGAGAGATGAGGACGTGGTGGACAGACGGAATGTGGCACTGGTTGCGGACCAACCAACCACCTCCTCAAGGTCAGATTCTAATCCCACTGATTCTTTATCTGACGAACAGTTTGCTTTCTTCATAAGAAAATTCAGGAAGTTCATGAAGAAGACACCGGAAAGCAATACAAGTTCACCTTCCTCCTCAAGAAGGAAAAATGAGAAATACACATCCAGAAGAATGGAGGAAGAAGATCAAGGTCTATGCTACAACTGCAGGAGACCGGGGCACTTCAAGGCTGACTGTCCTTACCCTAAGGTAAGCAAGTATCAAGGCCTAGAAGGCAGGGACTCCAGGAGAAAGGAGGAATCCAAAGAGAAGCCAGCACAAAGTGGCTTCAAGGGAGATACAAAGAAACATCTGCGCAGAAAGGCGCTTGTTGCTGAGGAACTCGAGAGAACAATCGAGGAGTCCGAGACGTCGAGCTCCAGTGAAAGCAGCAGCAGCTCAGAGGATGAGAGGGGGCTCATCTGCTTATACACCGAGGAATAAGAGAATCAATGCCTAATGGCCATTGACAATGAGGTAACCTCTACTTCCACATCTCGCTGCTCTACTTCTACCTCTCGTTGTTCTTCTTTCAGAAGCGATGAAGATCCCTTTGAGATGCTTGAAACATTTAAAAGGGATCTCGCAGTCGCTAATAGCACTCATGCCAAAATCAGGAAGAAAACAAGAATATGGAAGTCTGAGAGTCCACATGTTAGAACTCACGGATGGAGAAAGCAGATGGGTTTAGGACAAGTTACCAACAGAAAAGACCAGAGTAGCTATTCATAAACCGTCCCTATACACCAGCAATGGAAAGTATAGGAAAGCTACGAAGAATGGCCGGGTAAACAATATCGAGAGATCACCTCGCTATCTCTCGCAAGGCCATTCCAAGTACAAAAAGAGCTACATTCCATATAATGCGCCTCAAGGCAAATATGGAAGGTCTGAGATCCACATAGTTAGGAACTCACGGATGGAGATAGGCAGACTCTATCCATCTAGTGAGAATTGGTTATCGAATCACAATTTCTGGAAGAAACCTCACTTTCAGCAATCTCACATGACCAAACAGCGTATGAAAGGCATGGTGCATAAGCTGATCGAAAAGTCTATACCTAAGTTGATTTATGCACCAAAGAGGCCCAAAACATTTGCTAGCATTCCTTATGATTATCAAACGTACAATGGCTACATTACACCTAGGCCTGGAATAATGAGCATAAGGTATAAATGGATGCCTAAACTCACTAACCCACCAGGACCCAAAGTTTGGGTACCTAAACTTGCTTAATTGCCTTGCAGGACACCAGGGACGTGTGGTTCATTGACAGTGGATGTTCGAGACATATGACGGGAAATCTAATACTGCTAGAGAACATCCAACCTATCGAAGGTCCCTTGGTGACATTTGGCGACAACGAGAAGAAGGGACGCACAAAAGCTGGTGGTGAAATTCAAAAGAATGAGCTGGTTATTAAGGGAGTATCCTACGTTGAAGGGCTCAAGTTCAATCTCCTTAGTACGAGCCAGTTCTGTGACAAAGGCTACAAGGGTGTCTTCACCAAAAGCAAATGCCAGATTATGAGCGAGGAATCTCTCGCAGTCGTCTTGGAAGCAGCAAGGAAAGGAAACATGTACATAGTGGATTGGAGGTCTGCAAAACCATCCCTATGTATGCTAGCAAGGAGCAAGGAAGATTTATGCTGGGATTGGCATAGTAAACTTAGTCATCTGAACTTCAAGACTATCAACAAGCTTACTAAGAGGAACTTAGTGGAAGGACTGCCCAAAGTGACGTTTCGAAAGGATAAAATTTGTGAGGCATGTCAACGGTGCAAACAGATCAAATCCTCTTTCAAGAGCAAAGCCGAGACATCATCCACTAGACCATTAAGTCTTCTTCACATGGACTTATTTGGCCCAGTGGATCCACCCAGCATAAAGGGAAAGAAGTACACTCTTGTGGTAGTAGATGACTACACAAGATTCACATGGACCGTGTTCTTAACCAAGAAAAGCGAGACAAAAGTTGCCCTGCCAAATCTTCTGAAGCAAGTTCAAGTTGAAAAGGATGTCTCGATACTAAAGATCCGGTCAGATCAAGGTGGAGAGTTCGTTAATCAAGTAATCGAGAGCTACTGCAACGAGAACGGGATTCATCATCAACTGTCAGCTGCTCGAACGCCTCAACAAAACGGGGTTGCTGAAAGAAGGAACAGAACTCTCAAAGAAGCCGCAAGGACCATGCTCTCGCAAGCCAACATATCACAAGGATTTTGGGCAGAAGCAATCAACACAGCGTGCTATACCCAAAATCGGTCCTTGATCGTGAAAGGAGTTGGAAAGACTCCATATGAGTTGTGGAATGAAAGAAAACCGAATGTAAGCCACTTCCACACATTCGGGTGCAAATGCTATATCCACAACAATGGGAAGGCTCAACTAAGAACGTTTGAAGAAAAGGCAGATGATGGAGTATTTCTGGGATACTCATCGACAAGCAAAGCATTCAGAGTCTTCAACAAACGGAGTTTGGTGGTTGAAGAGTCCATACATGTTACTTTTGATGAAAGGGCATCGACAGATCAACCATCAAAGATAACGGAAGCAGCTGAGGAAGATCAGCCAGAGTCTATCGAGAGATCAAACTTACCTCTCGAAGACAAGCAGTCGATAGTTCGAGACGTAGCAGAACTCCAGTCAGATTCAGATGATGAAGAGTCTACCAAGAAGAAAGCACCTGACTCAGTTGATCCAATCCAGATCATAGATGTTCAAACCACATCTCAACCTTCAATGGAAGTATCAACTGAAGAGCCACAACCCGACCTAAGATGGCTGAGAAGTCACCCTGCTGATCAAGTGATTGGAGATGTACGTGACAGAGTTCGAACCAGATCAGCATACAGAGAAAGCATGTTTGCTTGCTTTCTATCTCAAATAGAGCCTAAGGTGATCGATGAGGCTCTATGTGATCCAGATTGGGTGCAAGCCATGCAAGAGGAACTTCACCAGTTTGAACGGAACGATGTTTGGGAACTAGTTTCGAGACCTCACCATCAGAATGTCATTGGTACAAAGTGGGTTTTCAGAAACAAGATGAATGAGGATGGAGTTATTGTTAGGAACAAAGCCAGACTTGTTGCAAAAGGCTATTGTCAGGAGGAAGGAATAGATTTTGATGAAACCTTCGCTCCAGTGGCACGTCTCGAAGCCATACGCATCTTTCTCGCATATGCCGCCTTCAAAGACTTTAAGGTATATCAAATGGATGTCAAGAGCGCTTTTCTGAACGGACTTCTCGAAGAAGAGGTGTACGTTGAACAACCTCCGGGTTTCTTGAAGGACGTGGGAGCTGACAAAGTATACAAATTAAAGAAGGCACTTTACGGCTTAAAACAAGCTCCGAGAGCTTGGTATGATACCTTATCCTCTTTTCTACTTCAGTGTGGGTTCACCAAAGGCCTAGTGGACAAAACACTGTTCAGAATTAAGGATGAGGATCACATTTTATTGGTGCAAATCTATGTGGACGATATCATTTTTGGAAGCACCAATCCAGACTTGTGCGAGAAGTTCTCCAGATTGATGAAAGGGAAGTTCGAGATGAGCATGATGGGAGAACTAAACTACTTCCTTGGATTACAAGTGAGACAGCTTAAGGAAGGTATCTTCATCAATCAGGAGAAATACACCAAGGATCTGCTCAGAAAATACAATATAGAAGGGAAATCCTCAGTCAAAGTACCCATGGGAACCTCTCTACGTATCGATGTCGACAGTGAAGGTCGAGAGGTCGATCAAACTACATATCGAGGTATCATCGGATCTCTTCTCTATTTAACTGCTAGTAGACCAGATATATCCTTTGCAGTAGGTGTATGTGCTAGGTTTCAGGCAAGTCCTAAGGAAAGCCACTTAAATGCATCTAAAAAGATTCTTAGATATCTCAAAGGTACGCAAAGTGTTGGACTTTGGTATTCGAGAGGTGGATCTTTCGAACTTATGGGTTATTCAGATGCGGACTTTGCCGGTTGTAAAATAGATCGAAAGAGCACATCAGGGACATGTCAGTTTCTAGGTGGAAGACTTGTCTCATGGTTTAGCAAGAAACAGCATTCGATAGCTACAAGCACCGCTGAGGCAGAGTATGTAGCAGCTGGAAGTTGTTGTGCTCAGATCTTATGGATGAAGCAACAGTTAATGGATTATGGTGTTGAGTGTAAGGAGGTTAAAATTATGTGTGACAACACAAGTGCCATAGCTATCAC
Source organism: Ipomoea triloba (assembly GCF_003576645.1). Classification (NCBI taxonomy): domain Eukaryota; kingdom Viridiplantae; phylum Streptophyta; class Magnoliopsida; order Solanales; family Convolvulaceae; genus Ipomoea; species Ipomoea triloba. The sequence goes on along the minus strand of NC_044923.1, from coordinate 19,936,962 downwards.
TCAGAATCCAGTATTACATTCCAGGACGAAACACATTGATATCAAATATCACTTCATCCGAGACCATGTTGAGAAAAATGACATAACTTTGGAATATGTTGCGACGGAGAAGCAACTTGCAGATATTTTCACAAAAGCATTAAGTGAGAATAGATTCTCTCAACTAAGGTTAGAATTGGGAATGATAGAATTGGGATGAATGGTTAAATCTTATCTTCTTGTATTTAGTGCCATGAACTGTTTCGCATGTGAGGGGCGGTTTCATCAACTTTATGGCAGCTTTGGAGTTACACAAGCATTGAATGGTCATTCATATTGCATCCCGTGACTCAAAAGTGGTAACCTTATTGGGCTATAAATAAGAGGGTTTCTTTCAGAAGTTCATATCATCAACTTCCCATGGAGAAAAAGAAAGGAAAAGATGATGTTCCATTCTTTTATAGAGGAAAGAAACCGGCAGTCAAGTCCAAAGATTTTCAAGGAGAAAACTATCCAGAATCAACGAAGGGTGAACAGATTGCGGAGCTTCCTGATAATCCAAGCAAGAATCCTATTCCCATCCAAGGTGAATGGATCCCCAAATACGAGGAGATCCACAATGATGGGACACTGGAATCGGGAGGAGAGTCCTGCACAAGAGGGACTCCTACTGCTGCACATTCTGGAAAAGGGCCTTCCTCAACCAAATGGAGAACCAAGGGAAATGGAGAGGAAGACCAGATGGGACTTTCTGAGGTCAGCAGCAGCCAAAGGGGTGATCATACCTAATCCAAAGACCTTAAGAGGATTAGCGATGAAGATGGTCACTCCCAACTACAGTAAGCAGCTCCGGAGAGAAGAACAAGAAAAGGGAATAGCCACCCCTAGTTCTGTTATTAGAAAAATAGGACTTTAGATGGCTAGTTCCTGCTTTAACGATAGATTCCTATTAGGCTGACCAAGGCCAAACAAAAGTTTCTAAGGAATCTAATAGGATATTGATTCATATGTAATGTATCTGGAAATCACTAAATGAACTTAAGGATATGTTCCAAGTGATATCTTTTAGATGAATCAAACGTGTTTTTCTTGCAATCTGTGTTCGAAAGGTAGTTCGAGAGGTCACCCGATCAGTTTGTCTATATACGTTATGTCTCGAAGAAGGGTAGTTCGAGAGGTCACTTCGAAAGATAACAAACTGATATCTCTGAACGGAGGAATAAGGAGGGTTAGGGATCAATTACTCAGGGGGAAGATCCTTAACCAGATCAAGACGGAGGAATAAGGAGGTTTAGGGATCAATCACTCAGGGGGAAGATCCTTAAACTCATGTGGAAGACAATTCACCTTCGAGAGGTGAATCCGAAAAGTTCAACGAATATATGAGGGGAAACGGCTAACTTTGGATATTAATGCTAGCCACGTGGTCATCGGTTACTGACGGTTTTCCGCACTTAAGGGCATTATCTTGGTTAATGGGAGCATGCCTGTATAAACAGCTCATTATATCCCACTATCCAAAAACCGCATTATACTTTACCAAAATACCCTTACCATATCCTACATACATAACCGTTATAAAGGGTATTTCTGACCTTTTACTTCTTTGAAATTAACCGGTATCTTTCCTCGGATCAAATATTCAACCCTACCCATATATCCAACCCGAATCCACATGATATAAAAGCCAAATCCTTCTTCTTTACCCGGATTCAAGCTAAAACCGTTTACCCAAAATCCCCAAATCCTAAACGCAGTACACATTCCCTCCAAAACATCTAACCTTCATCAATGGCGTCCGAATCCTCTACATCAACCTCATCTTCCGACGCATATCAGAGGGAGTTGCTACACATTCGCTCACAGATCAAACAAGTCAAGGCGGGGAGTATCCTTGATAGAAACGGCTTCATCACCAACTCCCCTAATCCAAAAATGGCGGAAAAAGTCCTGAAGAAGTTTGAGAAAGCAGGACTGATGAAATACATGACGCACGACTACCGGACCATTCACGCCCTCGACTTCACAGAATGGTTCGCAAATGCCAAGGTCACGAAGGGTAAAATCGAAAGCCGCTTTAATGATTTTCCCATCACAACATCTGTAGGTGACCTCAGAGTGGCATTTGATTTCGCGTCATCGGAGGACGCAGTCAAGCATCTATCGGATTACGACTTGGACAAGCAAGCCTTTTGGGAGAAAATCCGACTAGCGACTGCACCACCCAGAGCATCCTCTGCCCTCCGCAAGTACCACCTAAAGGAGAGGTTTGCTCTCGCTGCCGACCTAATCATGAAGTTTNGGCCAAAAATATTGCTGTCACCCAGGTTCGAGAGGTGACACCGTCAGTTATACAAGTACCCTTCGAGGACAGGGCACAAGCCCAGGGGGAACCTCAGGCTACACTGGCCACTGAGGTTGAGAGAGTGCCCCCTACCAGGTCCCTATCAAGAGATTTCTGTGATGATCTTCATGTTGATAATGATGCTGAGGGTACTGGTGAATCTGTGTTTGAACCCCGAGAGGAAGTTCGAGAAGTTGAAGGTACTGGGATCAGTGATCCAGTACAGGGGGATACAGAAGAGCCACGACAGGTGGTTCGAGAGATAGATGTTCCAGCAGCTGAAGCTCAGGATTACATGGTAGCTGCTGATGATCAGGGCATTGTGGTCAGGGACCCAGTGCAACATGCTCTAAATGTTGAGTTGACACCCACTGAATCTGCTCAGATTGATAGATCAGTTGCTCAAGTAATAGCAGATGTCAGATTGGAAGATGATCTCTCGGATAATGGTCGAGAGATCACTACTACAGAGGTTCTGTCTGACGGACAGAATGATGGAGAAGAAGAGGTCACTACTCAGTTGGAAGTGGAAGCACCTATTCTTGATGACTTCTCTAGGGTGATCAGGTGGATCAACTGGAGAACCAGTCCTTTCACTCAACTGATGGCCCAAGCAGCTGAGATGGAGGCAGAAGAACGGTTTGCACTTCAGTGGTTGGGTATCTCAGAGATCCCAGCTCATCATCTCCTAGACCTTGCCCACGAAACAAGAGTATTTAAGCTGAACAATGGAAGATCTGATAAGGGTAAAGGCATAGCTGAAGAAACCGAGGTTGAGCCTGAGGAGGATCCAGAACTTGATGCCCAATTTCGAGAAGATATCAGGCTCGCCACTGCCATCTCCTTGGGACAAAACATTGAATTCACGAGAGGTCCAGGAGAGACCTCTGGGGTTGCTCACGATGATATCGCAATAGCCGCAATCCCACTGTCCCAAGTCAGTAACTCTGCTCTGGACGAACAGGTAGAAGCTTCGAGAGGTGAATCCGAGACCTCTGAAGCACCTCAAGTGGCACCCAACACCGTTCTACTTTTGCCACCACCTGCGTCCTCACCCTCGATTGACAACGATGAAGCTCAGACAGTTCGAGAGGGTGTAGTTCCGTTTCTCACACTGCCGGGTTTTCCTACTGCTCCTGAAATAATTATCATTCCAGACTCATCGGAGCAGACTGAAATGCAGTCCAATGAGCACTTAGAGCAGATTGCCCCAAGTCCTGCTGGTTCGAGGAGTACTGATGATACCATCGAAGGTGGAAACCGGGAAGCACCTGTCGACACTTCGTCTCCAACCTCACCAGCAGATGACCAAGTTCCCAGCACTGGTTCGAGAAGTGACGCTGAAGGGGAACTTCTATTGGATGGAAACCGGGAAGCGTCCAATACCGAAGAACCCTCTACGGCTGATCCTATCTCCACAGTTGCTGAAGCTGAGGCTCCAGGTTCGAGAGGTGAAGAGCAAGAAGTGATCCATCCCTCAGGTGGAAACCGGGAAGCGCCTGACATGGAGCTACCTTCGAGTTCTGAACCCGGTGTCCCTGTGGCCCCTCAGACACTTAATCGAGAGGTGGACTCGCAACTGCAAGTCATGGGTGGAAATCTGGAAGCACCCAAGTCCCCTCCAACGAAAGGTACCTATCGATCCTTTTCTCCTTCTACTTCTGATCATGATCAACAGGCCGCGCAAGAGTTCTTTGGCGAAGTACGTCAATTTATGGCTGATCAAACTCAGAAGATGGCTCGCTTTGAGCGCGTACTGGCCATTGTTCGAAATGCTGCACTACCCGTGGCTGGCACAACCGAGTCTCAGGCCAATCATGAAGAACTACTCGAACAGGCAGTATGGGCTGAGACTGCAGCACAGAAAGTTGCCGATGAGGCTGCTCTCGCTCGAGCAGAGGCTGCAAGTGCGAAAGCTGAACTAGCTGAGTTACGAGCAGAGCTGCGAGCCTTCCAATATTCCAGTGAACTTCGACAGGATGTGATGAAGGCCATACTCGATGACCTGTCGAACCAAGTGCCTGCCCAACTTCAAGCAATCTTCGAAGGTATGTCCATCCTCCTCTCCCATGCTGATGATGCCAACAAGGGGGAAAATAAAGGGAAAAAGAATGGGGAAAATACAACGGGCAAGAAAAGGGCAGCAAGTGAACCAGCTGGACCTCCTCCGAAAATACCAAGAATTATGAGTAGTCCAACTGTTAGGATAATTGCCTTCCAAGCAATAGACCCGGGTTCGACTCCCGGCAAACGCAATAAAGATTCATATATGTCATATTAATTAATATATAAATAGAACGAGTACGTCTTAACTAAGGTTGTGTCCCTTTTTGATACGTTATGCTATATGAATTTTACTATATAATTATATTATGAAAGAAATATCCATACCATTATAACTCATGTTTTGATTATTATTATCACGTACATGCATTCGAAATATATTTTCTTATATTCTTCATTGGTAAGAATGTATGTAGTAGACGTTATATATTTTCATTTATTCTTCAATGGTAATAATATATTTTGTCACTCACTTGTACTTTGAATAATAAAAAATGTTATTGAGTTTGATATATACGTTTATTTTGATAATTATGTGATAACTAATGACCTTATTATTATATAATATTGAAGTACATTTAAAATTATTACGAAATATATTATTTTATAATTCATATAATTAATAAATGTACGTTAAATTTAATGTACCGCACGGGTAAAATACTAGTACCTAAACAAATGTGTACCAATCTTTAGTACGTATGATTCCAAAAGTTAACAGCAGTACTCAAAATTATCTTTAAAAAATAACAAACAAAGAAAAAAAAATTCAGAACACCTAATTACATTTCAAACTCATTAATTACCTATATTTATAACTCTCGTTTTGATATATCACGTTTAGACAATTTTTTTTTGACAAAACAATTTATNCTTTAGTACGTATGAGTCCAAAAGTTAATAGCAGTACTCAAAATTATCTTTAAAAAATAACAAACAAACAAAAAACAAAAACCCAACACACCCGAATCACATTTTAAACAAATTAACTATATTTATAACTCTCGTTTTGATATATCACGTTTAGACAATTTTTTTGGCAAAACAATTTATTAGAAATTTAATATTTAATTATAGGTTAAGTTATATAGCAAGCGTTTGTAGTCCAACGGTTAGGATAATTGCCTTCCAAGCAATAGACCCGGGTTCGACTCCCGGCAAACGCAAGAAAGAATGTCATATTAATTAATATATAAATAGAACGAGTACGTCTTAACTAAGGTTGTGTCCCTTTTTGATACGCTATGATTTATAAATTGTACTATATAATTATATTATGAAAGAAATATCCATACCATTATAACTCATGTTATCTGTTTTTGATTATTATTATCACGTACATGCATTCGAAATATATTTTCTTATATTCTTCATTGGTAAGAATGTATGTAGTAGATGTTATATATTTTTATTTATTCTTCAATGGTAATAATATATTTTGTCACTAGTTTGTACTTTGAATAATAAAAAATGTTATTGAGTTTGTTACATTTGTTTATTTTTATAATTATGTGATAATTAATGAAAATATTATTATATAATATTGAAGTACATTTAAAATTATTACGAAATATATTATTTTATAATTCATATAATTAATAAATGTACGTTAAATTTAATGTAACTCACAGGTAAAGTACTAGTATCTAAACAAATGTGTACTAATCTTTAGTACGTATGAGTCCAAAAGTTAATAGCAGTACTCAAAATTATCTTTAAAAAATAACAAACAAACAAAAAACAAAAACCCAACACACCAGAATCACATTTTAAACAAATTAACTATATTTATAACTCTCGTTTTGATATATCACGGTTAGACAATTTTTTTGGCAAAACAATTTATTAGAAATTTAATATTTAATTATAGGTTAAGTTATATATCAAGCGTTTTTAGTCCAACGGTTAGGATAATTGCCTTCCAAGCAATAGACCTGGGTTCGACTCCCGACAAACGCAAGAAAGATTAATATATGTCATATAAGGTTGTGTCCCTTATTCATACGTCATGCTATATGAATTGTACTATATAATTATTATGAAAGAAATATCCATACCGTTATAACTCATGTTATCTTTTTTTTTTTTTATTATTATCACGTACATGCATTCGAAATNACCTGGGTTCGACTCCCGACAAACGCAAGAAAGATTAATATATGTCATATAAGGTTGTGTCCCTTATTCATACGTCATGCTATATGAATTGTACTATATAATTATTATGAAAGAAATATCCATACCGTTATAACTCATGTTATCTTTTTTTTTTTTTATTATTATCACGTACATGCATTCGAAATATATTTTCTTATATTCTTCATTGGTAAGAATGTATGTAGTAGATGTTATATATTTGCATTTATTCTTCAATGGTAATAATATATTTTGTCACTAATTTCATTTATTCTTCAATGGTAATAATATATTTTGTCACTAATTTGTACTTTGAATAAATGGTAATAATATATTTTGTCACTAATTTGTACTTTGAATAATAAAAAATAATATATTTTGTCACTAATTTGTACTTTGAATAATAAAAAATGTTATTGAGTTTGTTACATATGTTTATTTTTATAATTATGTGATAATTAATGACTATATTATTATATAATATTGAAGTACATTTAAAATTATTACGAAATATATTCTTTTATAATTCATATAATTGATAAATGTACGTTAAATTTAATGTACCGCACGGGTAAAATACCAGTACCTAAACAAATGTGTACTGATCTTTAGTACGTATGAGTCCAAAAGTTAACAGCAGTACTCAAAATTATCTTTAAAAAATAACAAACAAACAAAAAACAAAAACCCAACACACCCGAATCACATTTTAAACAAATTAACTATATTTATAACTCTCGTTTTGATATATCACGGTTAGACAATTTTTTTGGCAAAACAATTTATTAGAAATTTAATATTTAATTATAGGTTAAGTTATATAGCAAGCGTTTGTAGTCCAACGGTTAGGATAATTGCCTTCCAAGCAATAGACCCGGGTTCGACTCCCGGCAAACGCAAGAAGGATTAATATATGTCATATTAATTAATAAAAAATAAAATTAAATAGAATGAGTACGTCTTAACTAAGGTTGTGTCCCTTTTTGATACGCTATGCTTTATAAACTGTACTATATAATTATATTATGAAAGAAATATCCATACCATTATAACTCATGTTTTGATTATTATTATCACGTACATGCATTCGAAATATATTTTCTTATATTCTTCATTGGTAAGAATGTATGTAGTAGACGTTATATATTTTCATTTATTCTTCAATGGTAATAATATATTTTGTCACTAATTTGTACTTTGAATAATAAAAAATGTTATTGAGTTTGTTACATATGTTTATTTTTATAATTATGTGATAACTAATGACCATATTATTATATAATATTGAAGTACATTTAAAATTATTACGAAATTTATTATTTTATAATTCATATAATTAATAAATGTACGTTAAATTTAATGTACCGCACGGGTAAAATACTAGTACCTAAACAAATGTGTACCAATCTTTAGTACGTATGATTCCAAAAGTTAACAGCAGTACTCAAAATTATCTTTAAAAAATAACAAACAAAGAAAAAAAAATTCAGAACACCTAATTACATTTCAAACTCATTAATTACCTATATTTATAACTCTCGTTTTGATATATCACGTTTAGACAATTTTTTTTTGACAAAACAATTTATTAGAAATTTAATATTTAATTATAGGTTAAGTTATATTTCAAGCGTTTTTAGTCCAACGGTTAGGATAATTGCCTTCCAAGCAATAGACCTGGGTTCGACTCCCGGCAAACGCAAGAAAGATTAATATAGGTCATATTAATAATTGATAAAAAACATAAATAAATAGAACTAGTACGTCTTAACTAAGGTTGTGTCCCTTATTCATACGTTATGCTATATGAAATATCCATACCGTAATAATTCATGTTATCTTTTTTGCATTCGAAATATATTTTCTTATATTCTTAAATGGTAAGAATGTATGTAGTAGACGCTATATATTTTCATTTATTCTTCAATGGTAATAATATATTTTGTCACTAATTTGTACTTTGAATAATAAAAAATGTTATTGAGTTTGATATATACGTTTATTTTGATAATTATGTGATAATTAATGACCATATTATTATATAATATTGAAGTACATTTAAAATTATTACGAAATATTTAATTTTTTGAAATACGAAATTTATTATTTTATAATTCATATAATTAATAAATGTACGTTAAATTTAATGTAACTCACAGGTAAAGTACTAGTATCTAAACAAATGTGTNGTGATAATTAATGACCATATTATTATATAATATTGAAGTACATTTAAAATTATTACGAAATATTTAATTTTTTGAAATACGAAATTTATTATTTTATAATTCATATAATTAATAAATGTACGTTAAATTTAATGTAACTCACAGGTAAAGTACTAGTATCTAAACAAATGTGTACTAATCTTTAGTACGTATGAGTCCAAAAGTTAACAGCAGTACTCAAAATTATCTCTAAAAAATAACAAACAAACAAAAAACAAAAACCCAACACACCCGAATCACATTTTAAACAAATTAACTATATTTATAACTCTCGTTTTGATATATCACGTTTAGACAATTTTTTTGGCAAAACAATTTATTAGAAATTTAATATTTAATTATAGGTTAAGTTATATAGCAAGCGTTTGTAGTCCAACGGTTAGGATAATTGCCTTCCAAGCAATAGACCCGGGTTCGACTCCCGGCAAACGCAAGAAAGATTCATATATGTCATATTAATTAATATATAAATAGAACGAGTACGTCTTAACTAAGGTTGTGTCCCTTTTTGATACGTTATGCTATATGAATTGTACTATATAATTATTATGAAAGAAATATCCATACCGTTATAACTCATGTTATCTTTTTTTGATTATTATTATCACGTACATGCATTCGAAATATATTTTCTTATATTCTTCATTGGTAAGAATGTATGTAGTAGATGTTATATATTTTCATTTATTCTTCAATGGTAATAATATATTTTGTCACTAATTTGTACTTTGAATAATAAAAAATGTTATTGAGTTTGATATATACGTTTATTTTGATAATTATGTGATAACTAATGACCATATTATTATATAATATTGAAGTACATTTAAAATTATTACGAAATATATTATTTTATAATTCATATAATTAATAAATGTACGTTAAATTTAATGTACCGCACGGGTAAAATACTAGTACCTAAACAAATGTGTACCAATCTTTAGTACGTATGATTCCAAAAGTTAACAGCAGTACTCAAAATTATCTTTAAAAAATAACAAACAAAGAAAAAAAAATTCAGAACACCTAATTACATTTCAAACTCATTAATTACCTATATTTATAACTCTCGTTTTGATATATCACGTTTAGACAATTTTTTTTTGACAAAACAATTTATTAGAAATTTAATATTTAATTATAGGTTAAGTTATATTTCAAGCGTTTTTAGTCCAACGGTTAGGATAATTGCCTTCCAAGCAATAGACCTGGGTTCGACTCCCGGCAAACGCAAGAAAGATTAATATAGGTCATATTAATAATTGATAAAAAACATAAATAAATAGAACTAGTACGTCTTAACTAAGGTTGTGTCCCTTATTCATACGTTATGCTATATGAAATATCCATACCGTTATAATTCATGTTATCTTTTTTGCATTCGAAATATATTTTCTTATATTCTTAATTGGTAAGAATGTATGTAGTAGACGTTATATATTTTCATTTATTCTTCAATGGTAATAATATATTTTGTCACTAATTTCTACTTTGAATAATAAAAAATGTTATTGAGTTTGATATATACGTTTATTTTGATAATTATGTGATAATTAATGACCATATTATTATATAATATTGAAGTACATTTAAAATTATTACGAAATATTTAATTTTTTGAAATACGAAATTTATTATTTTATAATTCATATAATTAATAAATGTACGTTAAATTTAATGTAACTCACAGGTAAAGTACTAGTATCTAAACAAATGTGTACTAATCTTTAGTACGTATGAGTCCAAAAGTTAACAGCAGTACTCAAAATTATCTTTAAAAAATAACAAACAAACAAAAAACAAAAACCCAACACACCCGAATCACATTTTAAACAAATTAACTATATTTATAACTCTCATTTTGATATATCACGTTTAGACAATTTTTTTGGCAAAACAATTTATTAGAAATTTAATATTTAATTATAGGTTAAGTTATATAGCAAGCGTTTGTAGTCCAACGGTTAGGATAATTGCCTTCCAAGCAATAGACCCGGGTTCGACTCCCGGCAAACGCAAGAAAGAATGTCATATTAATTAATATATAAATAGAACGAGTACGTCTTAACTAAGGTTGTGTCCCTTTTTGATACGCTATGATTTATAAATTGTACTATATAATTATATTATGAAAGAAATATCCATACCATTATAACTCATGTTATCTGTTTTTGATTATTATTATCACGTACATGCATTCGAAATATATTTTCTTATATTCTTCATTGGTAAGAATGTATGTAGTAGATGTTATATATTTTTATTTATTCTTCAATGGTAATAATATATTTTGTCACTAGTTTGTACTTTGAATAATAAAAAATGTTATTGAGTTTGTTACATTTTATTTTTATAATTATGTGATAATTAATGAAAATATTATTATATAATATTGAAGTACATTTAAAATTATTACGAAATATATTATTTTATAATTCATATAATTAATAAATGTACGTTAAATTTAATGTACCGCACTGGTAAAATACCAGTACCTAAACAAATGTGTACTGATCTTTAGTACGTATGAGTCCAAAAGTTAATAGCAGTACTCAAAATTATCTTTAAAAAATAACAAACAAACAAAAAACAAAAACCCAACACACCCGAATCACATTTTAAACAAATTAACTATATTTATAACTCTCGTTTTGATATATCACGGTTAGACAATTTTTTTGGCAAAACAATTTATTAGAAATTTAATATTTAATTATAGGTTAAGTTATATAGCAAGCGTTTGTAGTCCAACGGTTAGTATAATTGCCTTCCAAGCAATAGACCCGGGTTCGACTCCTGGCAAACGCAAGAAGGATTAATATATATAATATTAATTAATAAAAAATAAAATTAAATAGAACGAGTACGTCTTAACTAAGGTTGTGTCCCTTTTTGATACGCTATGCTTTATAAATTGTACTATATAATTATATTATGAAAGAAATATCCATACCATTATAACTCATGTTATCTTTTTTTGATTATTATTATCACGTACATGCATTCGAAATATATTTTCTTATATTCTTAATTGGTAAGAATGTATGTAGTAGACATTATATATTTTCATTTATTCTTCAATGGTAATAATATATTTTGTCACTAATTTGTACTTTGAATAATAAAAAATGTTATTGAGTTTGATATATACGTTTATTTTGATAATTATGTGATAATTAATGACCATATTATTATATAATATTGAAGTACATTTAAAATTATTACGAAATATTTTTTTTTTGAAATACGAAATTTATTATTTTATAATTCATATAATTAATAAATGTACGTTAAATTTAATGTAACTCACAGGTAAAGTACTAGTATCTAAACTAATGTGTACTAATCTTTAGTACGTATGATTCCAAAAGTTAACAGCAGTACTCAAAATTATCTTTAAAAAATAACAAACAAACAAAAAACAAAAATTCAGCACACCCTAATTACATTTCAAACTCATTACCTATATTTATAACTCTCGTTTTGATATATCACGTTTAGACAATTTTTTTTGGCAACACAATATATTAGAAATTTAATATTTAATTATAGGTTAAGTTATATAGCAAGCGTTTGTAGTCCAACGGTTAGGATAATTGCCTTCCAAGCAATAGACCCGGGTTTGACTCCCGACAAACGCAAGAAAGATTCATATACGTCATATTAATTAATAAATAGAACGAGTACGTCTTAACTAAGGTTATCTACCGTTTTGATACGTTATGCTATATGAATTGTACTATATAATTATTATGAAAGAAATATCCATACCGTTATAACTCATCTTATCTTTTTTTTATTATTATTATCACGTAGATGCATTCGAAATATATTTTCTTATATTCTTCGTTGGTAAGAATGTATGTAGTAGATGTTATATATTTTCATTTATTCTTCAATGGTAATAATATATTTTGTCACTAATTTGTACTTTGAATAATAAAAAATGTTATTGAGTTTGTTACATATGTTTATTTTTATAATTATGTGATAATTAATGACCATATTATTATATAGTATTGAAGTACATTTAAAATTATTACGAAATATATTCTTTTATAATTCATATAATTAATAAATGTACGTTAAATTTAATGTACCACACGGGTAAAATACTAGTACCTAAACAAATGTGTACTGATCTTTAGTACGTATGAGTCCAAAAGTTAACAGCAGTACTCAAAATTATCTTTAAAAAATAACAAACAAACAAAAAACAAAAACCCAACACACCCGAATCACATTTTAAACAAATTAACTATATTTATAACTCTCGTTTTGATATATCACGTTTAGACAATTTTTTTGGCAAAACAATTTATTAGAAATTTAATATTTAATTATAGGTTAAGTTATATAGCAAGCGTTTGTAGTCCAACGGTTAGGATAATTGCCTTCCAAGCAATAGACCCGGGTTTGACTCCCGGCAAACGCAAGAAAGATTCATATACGTCATATTAATTAATAAATAGAACGAGTACGTCTTAACTAAGGTTGTCTCCCTTTTTGATACGTTATGCTATATGAATTGTACTATATAATTATTATGAAAGAAATATCCATACCATTATAACTCATGTTATCTCTTTTTTATTATTATTATCACGTAGATGCATTCGAAATATATTTTCTTATATTCTTCATTGGTAAGAATGTATGTAGTAGATGTTATATATTTTCATTTATTCTTCAATGGTAATAATATATTTTGTCACTAATTTGTACTTTGATATGAATCACAAATTAATCTATATTATAAATCTCATTATAATTATAGAAAGGTAAAAAAAATATCAAAAAGTTATAAATTAAATCCAAAAATACAAATAGATACAGAAATTGTTGGTCCCGATAGGGTGGTGAAAAGTCTAGAAGGGGGGTGAATAGACTTTTCTAACAATTAAAAACTTTATAACACTTCAACAACAGAGATTTCAAGTGAATAAATTCAACTTGAAATGTGCAACGGAATACCGTACGGTAAAGTGCTATAAAATAAAACTGCGTAAAACTGAAGACATACTTGACATGCAATACGTTGAAAAATCTCAAAATAGATCAAAGAATATGTATGCAAAGTTTGAACCACATGCGAACGTAGGAACACACAAATCCAGATAATATGATCAACACAGTACGTAAGGATTAGTGAGTTAGAAATGTAAGTATGTAAAGTGCAGTAAGGTAAATAGACAAAGATTTATAGTGGTTCAAAGGTGGTGCAATCCTCCTAATCCACTCTTCTCCTTCACTCCAAGGAGGGAATTCCACTATCTCGTTCACCCAGATACAAATAGTGAAACACTAGTGCTACCCAAGCACTTCCCGAGTGTTTCGCACAAAGCTACACTCAACCACGAGCTCTTCGCACAAAGCTAAGCTCCCGAGTGCCTCGCACACAGCTACGCTCCGGAACGTCTCGCACAAAGCTACGTTCCAACCAAGTGTTTCGCACACAGCTACACTTAGTTCACCCGAGTGTTTCGCACACAGCTACACTCCTTTCTACACTCAGTAGAGATACAACTGTTGAAAGAAATAATGATTTCTTTTCTAAGACTTGAATTCTCTCGTGTATAGCTCGATATCTCAGCACTTTGTATTTTTCATTGTTGGTCCGATGCAACCGTAATAACTCTGTATCTCGTATGTCCCGTTCGTGCTCTATTAATTCACTGAGATCTCTTCTTTTTTGTCTTCAAGTCTTCTTGGGCTTTTTATAATTCAAAGAATTATTTGCCCGTTATGAAGATTCAAATTTTGAACATTCACTTGATCTGATTGGTCATTCCAATCTGATCTTGATGGCTATACCTCCTCATTTAATGACCATACCGTTGATTTGATAACTTGCCAATTTGATTTGATAAGATCTCCATTTTGATCTGCACATTTAATGCCTCTGGTAATTTTGAAAAATTACCTCTACAAATTGCTCACCAAAGTCTTCTAATTCGGCTTGATTGATCTTTGAAAATTGTAGCCTCCAATTTTTGACTTATTGCCTTGACAGCCTGATATTGTGGACTTTGTATCTTTCCAGAGCTTGATATTTTTGATTTGTTGCAATCTTGATTTGATCTTGGGCAAGTTGATCTTTCAAAATATTTTCTGGGTGATTCTTGCTTGAGTATGAACAATGATCTTCAGAAAATCACCATCTTCAGATTTCTTCTGGTTCATGGCATTACGTACTGGACCATATAAAAATGTTTGAAGCATGCAAATTTTGGCTAAGTGTAAGTTCCACTATGAATTGCTCCAAAGCTTACTCCATTATGGTCTTCACGCGTTCAAAGTCTAGCCAAAGTTCCTCTATAGTTGACTATTGACTTTGACTTCCTCCATGAGTTGCCCTATTGACCAAAAATTAGCTCCAAAGAATTGGCGTGTAACTAGCTCCCAAGCTTCATCTTTGTAAATTAAAATATAGCAAGTAGGATTCGAATGCTAGACCAATAGGTAGTATGCTCAAGTCTTTAACCATTGCTCCATTTCAGCTCATTCAATTATATTTATCAAGATAATATATTTGATCCTTCTTTGCATTGTATAGCGTATGATGTAGAGATAGTGGATCTTGATCTTCTTTGACTAGCTCTGGAGCTTGACTTCCTCCATAGGTTACTCCATAAGTTCCTCCATCATCGACCCAAAATTTGACTTCCCTTTGGAGTTGGATAGTGATACTTCTAGCGCTATTTCTTGGTCTTCAAAGCTAAAATGTTCTCCATAGGATTCAAACTCATGCCTTCTAGCAAAGACAACCTCGGTCTTGCCCATTGGATCATATAGACTCATATGTATAGTAGAAGCAAATAACTTACAAGACTCATGACAAAATGAACTCTATAATACAATAATTCGAACCAAAATAATGGCATGACTTGTCTTCCGGGTCTAATCTCTACACTCTATAAAATAAAATAGGGGATTTCTGAAATTACATATTGGTTCATCAAAACTATTACAATTTTATTCCTAACAGAAATAAATTCCATAAGTTATAATTTTGATATTATGTAATAATAATATTTTTATATTCATCTTCTAAAGAGTGGGGAGAGTAGGTAGGAAAGTATACTCAAAACAGCAATTAAGCCCCAATCTATAAAAAGCTTCAATTGAACTCCTCAACTTGTTAAGTTTGTCAATTTGACCAATTTGCCTATAACCTTCAAGTTAATGTTGAAATAAGCAGCCCTGTGGATTAAAAAGCATACGTGTATATGCCAACACATAAATACATTTTTACTTAACATTAAAATGAAAATAAAATCTTCTAGCCCTTCTGCCATAGTCGTTCTCCTCATCTTAAAATTAAAAGATGTGCCTCATCATTGTCTTCTCCACAAGATCCAAGAACCGCCCGGTGCGTGCTTGCATTGCCGGTGATTAGTCTAGCCAATGATCACAGAGATTCAGAAAGTTCCAACTCAATAAAAATAGTTTTCGGCGTCTTGGGTGCGGTTATTGGGGGAGTTTTAGCTGCGATTTTGATGGTCAGGATGTACAGGAATGGTAAGAAGAAGAAGAAGGGGAATCTAAACATTTCAGGCCTAACTAGTATAGTAATGAGTCATTTTTTCCCAACACAGGCGGGGTGAGGTGGTTCGGACGAGCGGAGTTAGAAGAAGCGATGAATGGGATTTCCGAGAGGAATTTGATTGGGAAGGGTGGGAGTGGGGTTGTGTACAAAGGGATCTTATCATATGGTAGCATAGTTGTAGTGAAGCAAATTCAAGATTTTGATTCTAGAGGGGATGAAGAGTTCACTAATGAAGCGTTAATCAATGGTGCAGCTTCAATGTTGTCTACCAACAGAGTTTTTGGAGTCGTCAATGTTGTCTACCAATAGAGCTTTTGGATTCATCAATGTGTCTACTAACAAAGCTTTTGGAGTGGTCAATATAATGGTGTCTACTAACAGCATTGTTGGAGTCAAAATGGAGTCGGCAATGGCAGAGGTACGTACAGAGTGGGTGGGAATTCATTTGGGAATTGCGAATTGGGGATTAGATTAGGATTTTTATTTATTATTTTACTTATTTTGTTTTGGTTTTGATTTTAATGTTAAGTAAAAATGTATTTATGTGTTGGCATATACACGTATATTTTTTAATCCACATGGTTGCTTATGTCAGCATTAACCTGAAGTTTACTGGCAAATTATTCAAATTGTACAAATTTGACAAGTTGAGGGGTTCGATTGGAGCTTTTTATTGATTGAGAGCTTAATTGCTGTTTTGAGTATACTTTGAGGGTCTATTTGACCCTTATCCCTATCCCTATATAATAATATCCTTAAATTCATCAACGTAGTGAGGGGAAATTTAATGTAAAAGTAAATAATTTATAGGATTTTGAACCAATGACCTTTAACATAACACCCACTTTGCCCACCAACTAATAAACCAATTCATACTCCAATATCCCAAACGTATATTTTAAATACTAATACTAAAATTGCATAGTATATATAGAAGGTGATGGCGTGGGGTGGGGGCCCCTATTCAAGCATGGGTCTTCGGCAAGGGCCCAGCTTGACCTTGCCCTGGGCCGAGCCTGTATTGAATATGCCCATTGCACTCCAATTTGACAGGTATCCATGTTGCCAAAAATTATATGATTGTGCAATTGTACGTCTTTGTCTTTTTGTATAACGACTTTGTCCTTCCCCTGAAAGATTACGTTAATTCAAAAAGGAACATGCTACCTTTTTGCCTTTACTTTATCCTTAGTTGAGAGATGTCCAAATGTCTTCATGATACTTCATCAGGAATCTTCTTTCTATGTGTAGAACTTGGATGAAAAAGACTTGACTTCTTGATTCCGCTGGTAGACTTCAACTGATTGCCTACTTGAAGGTTTGTTGATCTACTTGATCCGCTGCTAAGTCTTGATTGCTTCAAGGTCAGTTGATATGACTTCAACTGATTTACTTGATCACTGCTTAGTCTTCAAGACTTCTCTATTGGTTGCTCTACTTCACTTGGAATATTTTTCAGATCTTCACTTTTGTTGGTTGGCTACTTGTTTAGTTGATTGGCTTAGGCACATATCAACTAGTTTCAACTTTTACGATAAAAAATGGGGGTATCTACAGTCCTAATACAATCTTCTAAGACTATTCTAAGGCATCACCAAANTTGTTGGTTGGCTACTTGTTTAGTTGATTGGCTTAGGCACATATCAACTAGTTTCAACTTTTACGATAAAAAATGGGGGTATCTACAGTCCTAATACAATCTTCTAAGACTATTCTAAGGCATCACCAAATGTAAATCTAAGTACAATCAATCCTAACAAAGAGTACGTGGTTAGGATTGTTGGTTGGCTGCTTGTTTAGTTGATTGGCTTAGGCACATATCAACTAGTTTCAACTTTTACGATAAAAAATGGGGGTATCTACAGTCCTAATACAATCTTCTAAGACTATTCTAAGGCATCACCAAATGNTGGGGGGGGGGGGGGGGGGGGGGAGATAGTGTGTATTTTTTTTATCCATTTTATGATATCACCAACTTGATTTTAGGTTCATCTTATCCTACTTCAAATTTGTATTTTTTGCAAGTTTGGAAGATTGAATGTTTGTTGCTTGAAAATTTAGAAAGTGAGGATGAAATAGTAAAGGATATGGCTATAAAACTGAAATTGAAGTTTGACAAGTATTGGGATGAGTACAATATAATACTTGCAATGGGAGCTATTCTTGACCCAAGCTTGAAATTGGAATTTGTGAAATATTGTTATAAGAAGATTGATCTACTTACTTGTCAAGGCAAGGTTGAATGGATAAAGAACAAATTATACATGTTGTACAATGAATATAAGAAGAAGAGTGTTGGTTCTTCATCTTCTAGAGTTTCTACTTCTCAATCACGAGAATCTTTGGTAACAAATATTTGTGTAGTAAGAAGGGGAAGAAGAAAAGGAAAACTGGATGAAACTCTTCTTAGTGTAAGTTAATTCTTTTTAGTTCATATTCACACATATATTTATATTGTTAATTATATTTGTTTATTCGTTATTGGTTAACATGTATAAATGCTTAAATTATGTAGGATTATCTTGATTATCGAATCAAAGGTGAAAGTAGTAGTAGTCGAGATTCAAAGTCTAATTTAGACAAATACTTGGAAGAAGAGCAATTAAATCAATTGGATAATATAGATGTGCTCTTGTATTGGAAAGGAAAAGAACAACGTTATGGGGAACTTGCTAAAGTGGCATGTGATGTGCTTTCTATTCCTATTAGAAGTGTAGCATCTGAATTCTCCTTTAGCATTGGAGATTATATTTTGAACAAATATAGAAATAGGTTCCTCCTAAAAAAAATATAAGCTCTTATTTGTGCATGTAATTAATTGTATAGATTTTCTACAAATAGTAATATTAGTTTCTTTATCAAGTTTGATTTATTTGTTTGTACCATTAAATAAATGCTATCTTTTTTAGATGAAGATGATGTTGATGAAGTTGGAGTTAGAGCTTCAAATGTTGATGGGGGAAGAATAAGGGAAAAGAAGATCCATTGTTATTTTACATTTGATTTCTTTTTATTTTTTTGTTTTGTTTTGAACTTTAATCTTGACTGTGGATTTGTGGCATCTGAATTGTAGAATTATGGTCCTTATGAAGTTATGGTATTTCAATTTGTAGTTTATGAGAATTATGGACATTTGGATGTTAATCATGTTAGTCTATTAGGGACTCATAAATTAAATAATTTTATCAACATTATTCCTCTCCAACCCGTCAACGTCGTGGGTGAATTTTAGTTTAGTGATTCAGCCCTCCCGATAAGCCAACATCCCGCAATTTAGCGTTAGGGCCAACCTAACCCCATCCCCAATGGCAAATTATTGTATGGACCATGGTCCACACAGCTGTGTGGACCATGATAAAAGGTACATTTTTAATGTACTAAATGTACATTATTTTTGTACTGAATGTACATTATTTTTATACTATAAAAATAATGTACATTCAGTACACAAATAATGTACATTATTTTTATACTGAATGTACATTATTTTTATATTGAATGTGCATTATTTGATAGTATGGTCCACACAGCTGTGTGGACCATGGTCCACACAATAATGATTGATCCCCAACCTAGTAGGCTAGTCTAATTGACATACCTAGCCTAGGTACACCTACCAAGGGGGATTAATTTTTCTTAAATAGCCAAGACAAAAAGCAAGTTAAAAAGCTAAGGGTCTGTTTACTAACTGGAAATTTTCTCCAGTTTTCTGGAAATTTAGAAAATTGTAGAACAAAAAACAGAAAACATGTTTACTAGTACAGTTTTCCATTTTGAAAACTGGAAACAATTTCCCAATTTTCTAGAAAACTGAAACACTATTAAAAACTATTTTCTAAATGGAAAACAGAATCATCTATCATCTATTAGACTATATGTCACTATAACTACATTCTCACCATTATCTATTTACATATTTATTCATTACTATATGATTACATTCACTATCATCTTCTTTTATTTATCATCATCTTCTATCTTATCTATTTGCATTATTTATTTAAACATAACTTATTTGTTTATGCTTAAAATTATACATCATTCACATTATCAAAATTAAACTCATTTGATTATTGATTCGGATATGTTTAATTATGTTATATCGGATACAAGTTTATTACAGATATCAAATATAAAAATTTCACATATATTATTATATTAGAATTCAAAATAAAAATTATATATTATATACATGTCATTCAAATGAATATATCCAACAGTATTTTAGATATTATAAATTTGGTTCGGATATCAAAAATGTAATAATTTTACATATATTGGATTTAAAAGTAAAAATTATATTTATTCCATTTAAACCAAATATATTTTAAAATATTTTAAATCTAAGTTCTAAAAATCACTCGAAATTAAACTTATGTTAATTTTATAACGTTAATCTAAAAAAATAAATTTGAAAAAATAAGTGTTAGTAAACAAGTTTTCTAAACAGAAAATAGAGAATGGAAAACAGAGAATGAAAACTGAAAAATTTAAAAACAGAAAACAGAAAACAGTTGAACATGTTGAAAATTCTAACAAAAGCAACCTAACACACAACCACAGGTCATTACACGTTGAACAAAGACTACTCATTTTAATTTTTTTCCCTCCAATTGACAAATTCAAAGGAGTCTATAAATACTTAAATTCAAAGTTGAATGAGGTGTTGGTCTTTTGAAAGAAATTTCTACAAGGTAAAACTGCACTCAAGCGCTAACTAGTTGACTAGTGAGAGACACATTGCGATCAAATTCGAAATCAAGTTCAAACTTTGGCATATTCAAGAGTACTCAACACCAAGTCTACACTTGTTGGAGAATAACAATCTTTGTGTTCAAATCTTAACTTCACACTCTACATGGAGAAGTAGAAAGAGGATGAGTAACAAGTTGTAATCTTGTGAAACCCTGGTTAGGATTTGGTTGGAGAAGTAGAATAACAATATTTGTAATCAAAGCACAAGTCCTCTCCACTGTATTAGGAGTGAAAATACTAGTGGAACCTCCTAAAAAGTTGTAAGAGAAGAGTAGATTAGATCAGGATTGACTAAACCACTATAAGAATTCTTGTCTCTCTATTTATTACTTATCGCACTTACATACTACCTTACATTTTCTATCATCAAACATAATCTTTAACAAGATAAAACGTGCCACGAATTAAAAAGAGGTAAAACATAATTTCCACTACATTAAATCTTTCAAATTCTCAATTACAAAAAGTTTTTAAAATATAATAAGTTTATTCACCCTCACCTAGACTTGTTCGAATACTCTTCGAGACCAACATAAACAAATATTCCATGTAAGAAAATGAAAGCAAATACATAATTGAAATTATTAAAGAAAGTAATTATTGTCTAATAATGTTAAACTTCATAGGGACACAAGATAAGGGGTAGTATTTAAAATAAATTTTAATCACGTAAATAATTGACCACTTGCTTAGTTTTGTTGTCTAATAAAACATAGAAAAAGATGTTGGAAAATAGCACTAAAATTGGCATTTTAAGTGGCTATTTTGTGGTATAAATATAGGTGGGTCCACTTCCGATTTTGGGTCGGGTCAAAGTGGATTCGGGTTCTTCGTTCTTAGACGAAGAGATCGATATATTATACGCTCAAAATGGATAATGGGTGAATGAGAAATTGTTTCTCAAAGTAGACCCATTTGAGATGGAATTCAAGTGTGGAAAAGCTTATGTAGCTTTGTCCCACATTGATTTGGAATGAACCTTTGCACCACTATATATACAAGAGTCCTTTTATGACTAAGTAACTTGTATAGCATAGATGCTCTCTCTCTCGCGCAGGGGGGGTGCAAATCAAATCCCAAACTGAGCCTGAAAAGGCTTGACTCGTGTACGCCGGCACTTGCGGGCACGAATATCGTCCGAAAAATTGGCTGGTTCTGGCTCATTGTTGAACAAGCATGGATTCAAGATGGTCTTCGAATCGGACAAAGTAGTTTTGTCAAAGTTAGGGATGTTTGTTGGTAAGGGTTATGTAACTGACGGGCTTTTTAAGCTCAATATAATGTCGATTATCAATAAAAGCAAAGTTAATTCTGTTTACTTGCTTGAGTCTTCCAATTTGTGGCATGGTAGACTAGGTCATGTTAATTTCAATTCTATGCGTAGATTAATTAGCATGAACCATATCCCTAATTTTCAAGTTAATACAAATAAGTGCGAAATTTGTGTTGAGGCAAAATTAACTAAAGTTCCCTTCAAATCGGTTGAAAGGGAGACTGAGCCACTAGAATTGGTACATAGCGATTTGTGCGATTTTAGATCGATTCAAACGAGAGGTGGTAATAAATATTTTATCACGTTTATCGATGATTGCACACGATTTTGCTATGTGTATTTGCTAAAGAGCAAAGACGAAGCCAAGGAAAAATTCATTCTTTAAAAGGATGAAGTCGAAAACCAACTTAATCGAAAGATTAAAAAGGTTAGAAGCGATAGAGGTGGTGAGTACGAAGTACCTATCGGTGACTTCTGTGCGAGTGTTGGAATAATACACGAGCGTACTGCACCTTATGCACCTCAATCGAATGGTGTTGCCGAACGTAAGAATCGTACATTGAAAGAGATGATGAATGCGATGCTTATAAGTTCGGGCCTACCTCAAAGCATATGGGGTGAGGCGATTTTGACAAATAATTACCTTTTGAATAAGGTACCTCACAAGAAGCTCGATAAGACTCCTTATGAGCTGTGGAAAGGTAGGAAACCTTCCTACCAATACCTCAAAGTGTGGGGGTGTCTTGCCAAAGTTTTGGTTCCAACACCTAAGAAAATAAAGATATGTCCAAAGACGGTGGATTGTATCTTTATTGGATATGCACACAATAGTAGTGCTTATCAGTTCTTAGTACACGAGTCCCATAATCCGGACGTACATAAGAACACTATAATTGAATCAAGGAATGCAAATTTCTTTGAAAAATGTATTTCCTTGTCGGTCTAATGAAGGACCAAGTACGTCACTTCGAGAGGTCGAGAGACCTAGTACGTCATTTCGAGAGGTCGACAGACCAAGTACGTCACTTCGAGAGGTCAACATACCAAGTATGTCACTTCGAGAGGTCGACGGACCGACTATGTCACTTCGAGAGATGAACAGACCAGGTACATCACTTCGAGAGGTTGATGCTGCTATGGACAATGATGTCGGGCATTCTGAGGAAGAACCCGAGCCCGAGCCGAGGCGTAGTAAACGGGCGAGAGTTGAAAAATCATTTGGTCCCGATTTTCTAACTTACTTGTTAGAGTATGATTCGAATACTCTAACTTGTTTGATAGAAAATGAACCTGATTTTCTCTCTTGTTTGATAGAAAACGAACCTCGAACTTATAAAGAAGTTGTGACTTCAACGGAGGGTCCAATGTGGAAGGAAGCGATCAAAAGTGAAGTGGATTCTATCTTACAGAATCACACTTGGGAACTTGTTGATCTTCCTCCAGGTTGTAAACCTTTAGGATCCAAGTGGGTCTTTAAAAGGAAAATGAAACCGGATGGTTCCCTCGAGAAGTATAAGGCTCGACTTGTAATCAAGGGTTACAGGCAACGAGAAGGCCTTGATTACTTCGATACATATTCTCCTGTGACGAGAATAAACTCCATTAGGATGATCCTTGTCAAAGCCGCATTGCGGAATTTGGAAGTTCATCAAATGGATGTGAAAACAGCTTTCTTAAATGGCGAGTTAGATGAGGAAACCTATATGGACCAACCCGAAGGGTTTGTGGTTCCGGGCCAAGAAAAGAAAGTATGTAAATTAGTTAAATCGCTCTATGGTTTAAAACAAGCGCCTAAGCAATGGCATGAGAAGTTTGACCACTCGATGTTAACTAATGGATTTAAAATAAACGAAAGTGACAAATGTGTCTACGTTAAGGAAACGGTAGATGGCTAAGTCATTCTTTGTTTATATGTGGATGATATACCCATCATTGGTAGTAATGATCGAATGATCAAGTCTACCAAGAACATGTTAAATGCTAGATTTGACATGAAGGATATGGGTTTGGCTGATTTAATCCTCGGGATTAAAATCATTAAAAGACCTGATGGTCTTGTGTTGAGTCAATCTCATTATGTTGATAAAATCCTTGAAAAGTTTAACAAGGATGATAATCAATTGGCTAATACACCGCTTGATACAAATGTTCAACTAACCAAGAACCACGGAGAGTGTATCTCTCAAGTAGAATATGCTCGGGTAATTGGTAGCCTGATGTATCTTATGAGTTGTACACGGCCGGATATTGCCTATGTTGTTAGTAAACTTAGCAGGTATACTAGCAATCCCGGTGTGATTCACTAGAAGGCAATAGTGAGGGTCATGAGATACTTGAGGTACACTCGTGATCTCGGACTGCACTATGTAAGATATCCTGTTGTACTTGAAGGGTATAGCGATGCTAGCTGGATATCTGACATAAAGGATTCTAAATCCACGAGTGGTTATGTGTTTACACTAGCCAGTGCAGCCGTTGCATGGAAATCTTCCAAGTAAACAGTAATAGTTAGGTCCACAATGAAATCAGAAATGATTGCCTTGGACAAGTGCTATGAAGAGGCTAAATGGCTACGCCATTTTTTGGAAGATATTCCAAGTTGGGAAAGACCTGTACCTCCAATTTGTGTGCATTGTGATAGTCAAGCAACAATTGGGAGAGTACGGAGTCAGATTTATAATGGTAAGTCTAGACATATGCGTCGTAGACATAATACCATTAAACAACTCCTCGCAACTGGTGTTGTCTCGATTGACTTCGTGAGGTCAATAGACAATATAGCGGATCCGCTAACCAAAGGGTTCAGCAAAGAAGTTGTCGAGAAGTTGGCACGAGGAATGGGTCTAAAGCCCTTGGACTAAAAATTCCATAGTGGATACCCAACCTAACTGGCACCTAGGTTCAATGGGACAACTAAATTATGGAATAGCGTGTCACTGTGGGGGTCTCCGGACTCCCTACCACTCCTCGTTAAAACAGTGACTCCCGATCGAGGCTAGCACACTAGTGCTTTAATGATTCGATTGTCATCTGACATATGCTGTGTATGCAATGTCAAATGGACATATGTTGAGTTGCGGGAAACTCGAGAAAGAATCACCTATGTGAGAGAGAAGTGAGGGTCGCTTCAAAGGAGAATTGAAGGGGCTTAATTCTTTAGAAACTCTTGCAGAACCAGGAACGGTGTCCCACGACCAAAATGGGCACAGTCATGAGAACAAAACGTGGTTGGAAGGTTCCTGTGTGAGATTTGTCAATGTCTACACAAACGGCAGTCGGTTCAAAGACATCGCGTTCTACCGTACAGCCAGTAGAGTGCATAGATCTCACGAGGCAAGGTTCAAAGGGTTACACCTACCTTTGCTATGCAGGAATCAACCGTTGAAAGCAGTTGTTTCCGATTTCAAAATTCCCTTGAAAATCATTTTCATTCATGTGGGGGATTGTTGGAAAATAGCACTAAAATAGACATTTTAAGTGGCCATTTTGTGGTATAAATATAGGTGGGTCCACTTTCGATTTTGGGTCGGGTCAAAGTGGATTCGGGTTCTTCGTTCTTAGACGAAGAGATCGATATATTATACGCTCAAAATGGATAATGAGTGAATGAGAAATTGATTCTCAAAGTAGACCCATTTGAGATGGAATTCAAGTGTGGAAAAGCTTATGTAGCTTTGTCCCACATTGGTTTGGAATGAACCTTTGCACCACTATATATACAAGAGTCCTTTTATGACTAAGTAACTTGTATAGCATAGATGCTCTCTCTCTCGCGCAGGGGGGGTGCAAATCAAATCCCAAACTGAGCCTGAAAAGGCTTGACTCGTGTACGTCGGCACTTGCGGGCACGAATGTCGTCCGAAAAATTGGTTGGCCTTGCGGGCTAAGTTATGCCATATTTTCAAACGAGTTCTCTCGTTCGAGACATCAAATGAGCTGACCTCGAGAGGTAGTTCTCAAATGAGCTGACCTCGAGAGGTAGTTCGATGTCTCGCTGACGGAGTCGACCTCTCGCGTGCGAATGCGATGTCTCGCAGACCTGAGCAATATCTCGCGGCCCGGTATGCTGATGTCTCGAAGGTACGCAGACGCGCGCCCGATGTCTTGCACACCGGGCAATGTCTCGTACCACGACTCTAGTGACCTCTCGATTGCGACCTTTCACCTACTGGATCCGTTCAGGAATGACTCTTGATATTACGGAATTAATATGATTAATTCCAATCATTATTTCAGAGTTATTTCCCTTATAATGGATTAGTAGTGGGTGTAAATAAGTTGCTAGTGGGTAGAGGTTACGAATGGGAATTAAATGCCAGACTTAATGCAATGATCCCATCCTCTACTACAAATTCGTTGGTGAGCAGCAGATTTGCAACAAGAAGTACACAGAACACACCTACGAAACACTTTCTCCCTCAAAACTCTGCTCATCCTCTCCTTCAAGCCATCTACGTTCATCTCGCGTTTTAGTTCGCCGGGCTCCAAGTTTGTGTGCTCAAACGCAGGAGTCGTAATACGTTTTATCCTGGGAAACCTAGGCCGCAACATTCCAGCACCCCGGGAAGCGGTAAATAAGGTTTTAAGGAAAGTGGCAACGCGACTCGTACTTACAACCGCCCTAAGATCGTCCAACTCAACCCGTCATCCTCCAACGCCACTCAACCCTGCGTGGTTCGTTCTTTCAGTTGTAATTGTTTAATCCTACGTGGATTATTTCTTCTTCCATTGTAATTTTGTTCTTAGTTGTTTTCCATTTCCTTATTTTCCTGTATTTCCGAGATTGTCAGGAACTATTTTCCTACAAAAGAGGCATAAAATAATAAAGAATTTGTACGTATAAATATACAAGTTATCACTACCAAAATAAAATAAAATAAAATACTTGTACATTTCTTATTCTTGTTAAAGCTCTAACGTTATTGGTTTTTTTTTTTTTATAATTTACTATGTAATATTTATATTCCTTATTCATATAGATATTAAGCAATCATTATACCATTGACAATGATTAATCTTGTAAGGTAAACCACTAAAATAAGATTATTTTTAGTATGCTAAATGATAATTTTTAATACATTGTGAATGTTCATTTTTCGAAAATTCATTTTTTGTGTACCAAATATTTATTATTTAGTATACTATCTAAAAATGAACTTTTAGTATATTAAAAATGAATCTCAGTATACTAAAAATAAATATTTATTCATGATGCATAGTATAATTTGCCCAGACTATGGCAATGAAATTCATTAACGAAAAACAAAAACATCACACATTTTTTTAAATACATGGGAATAAATAGTTGAAAATAAAATGGATATGGATGGAAAGACATTAGTCAGTACTGGTAAAGGTATTTTTTATATTGAAAATTTGGAGATAAAAATAGAGAATTGATTTGTGTTTACTAGTAAGAGCAACTTTATTTGTTGTGGTTTTTAATAGATTTTTTGCATGTCAAGTAGGAGAGAGGAGAGAGAAAAGTGCGAGAAAAAAATATTTCTTGACAAAGAAATATATATATATATATATATATATATATATATATATATATATATATATGTATGTATGTATATACAGAGAGAGAGAGAGAGGGGTTCCGGATCAGGTGAGGACCTATCATTAAGCGAGGACCATGTGGACTAATCCAAATCATCCATTTGGACTGATCTAACGACTATGAATACAATTGCACAACAAAGTGGGCGAGATGCACAACATTCACACTATGAATGCACAATAAACTGAGACCAAATGCACAACAAACTGAGAAAAATGCACAACAAATTAAGAACGAATGCACAACAAACTAAGAACGAATGCACAACAAAATGAGCACGAAAAATTAAATCTATTGCATAAGGGTTCTTACTTAAGCCCATATATAAATATATATATATATATATATATATATATGCACTTCTTCACGCGCCCAGTTAGCCCGTGCATTGGTGCGGTTGGCGTTTTGCGCGTGAATTTCTTTATATCTGGGGCCCACAAAAAATTTGTATTTACAAAAGGATAATTTGATGAAAAAAATCATGCCTTCCATTAGCCTAAAAACCCAAGTCAAGTCTTTTTGTCTGAAAAACCACCAAGAAACTATAAATGTGATTGCTTTAAGAGAAATGTTCTGATTCTTTGAATAATTGGAAAGCTAGAGAAAAGAATTTGAAAAATAGATGCTCGTAAACATATATTAAAAAAAAAAAAAAAAAAAAAAAAAAAAAAAAAAAAAA
>NC_044923.1:19884037-19908124 GCF_003576645.1 Ipomoea triloba | reverse complement strand
AAAAAAAAAAAAAAAAAAAAAAAAAAAAAAAAAACCGGGAAATTAGAAGAAGAAAACAAAGAATAAAAGTAAATGGCAGCCTTAATTAGTTAATTTGAACGTTTATTAGAGTTTTTGTTTTATTTTGTTGTGATATTTTGACTTAGAAAACTAGTGGACATGCAGATGGTCTGGCCCTTTGAGAAACAATAATCACCACTCATTCGAAGTACACCAAACCCTAATCCACTCTCTCCACATTCCTCCAGGATGCTTGATTTCTTGACATTACAAATAAAAAAATAAAAATTAAAAAAAAAAGTGAAACAAGACTCTAAACCCCTACATCAGCTTACAAACATTTACAGTCCTAAAAAAAATTGATTGTACTGAAATTGTATTTTTGTGTCAAGATTTTAAAGATTTACATGTATTTATAATTTAATGTTTAACATTTCATAGAATTAATAATATAAATTCAAAAAATAATAATAATATAAATTCAAGTAGGGTAGTATTTAGAAGAAGAGACCAATGTTCAAAACCCAGCTGCAGCAGTGTGGGATTGTGCCCAAAGTGAGCATATCCCTTGTGCACACCGACATTTGGCAAGCCATTAAATTACTGTTATTTACATGTTCTCACATGCTCTATCGGGTGGGACGTGGAAAACCTTTGGGGTTAGAGATTCAACCTGTTGAGAGAAGAATAATATAAATTCAACTGTTAATGTTACTATTAACAAAGAACATTTATTTCATTTATTTTTTTTGGGTGTAGCCAGAGTTTCCAATATCGGACACAATGACTAATTCTCCCATTGAATTGTAGACACCTCTATTGAGTGGGAAAGCTGGCCTGAAGATTTATGGTTGCTCCATACCCAAAATCAAATAGGGAACCCCTGAACATTCATATCATTTATATCCATATGTTAAAGACACAAACTTATCCATGATAAAACTACTCCTATTCTCTTGATCCTCCACCAACTACTCTTCTCCTTTTCCTCCTGGACCACATTCCATGGCTGTGAATCAACTTCATTGATACCCTTACTTTCTTCTTCCCTTTTTTCTTTTTTTTTCTCTCCAGCTTGTCTCAGCCTTCTCCTTTCCCAATCTAGCCATGACTTACTCTCAGTGCCTTTCTGCAAGAAACACACTTTTCTTAGTTCATAAATCTCATATTCACATCCCTGAACACAGGTTCTGTGTTATCATCCCCAATGAAACACAACTTCCCAGAGTTGTAAAGCCCCAGAGTTGGAATCTTTCGCATGTCAGATTGAGGAACTCCAGCTTCATTCACCCGCCTTTCGCTTCCCTTTCATCTTTTGCTGAAGCTGAGGGGGATAGGGATGAGAAATTTGAAGCTAAAGGACTACATAATCAAGAAGGTTCGAGTTCAGAAGATGACAACGATTTGCCTGGAATGGCGCAGGCTTTTAACATATCTTCAAGCACAGCTTCTGCTATATCAATCTGTATCGCATTGGCAGCCTTGACTTTCCCGTTTTTCATGAAGTCTTTGGGTCCGGGATTGGCCTTCAAACACAAGATTTTGTCGTACGTGACTCTCTTGCTCGGGTTCTACATGGCTTGGAACATTGGAGCCAACGATGTGGCTAATGCAATGGGGACTTCAGTCGGATCAGGCGCCTTGTCGCTCAGACAGGCCGTTGTGACAGCTGGAATCTTGGAGTTCTCGGGAGCATTGTTGATGGGAACACACGTGACAAGTACGATGCAGAAGGGAATTCTCGTTGCCAATGTTTTCCAAGGAAAGGATACTCTGCTGTTTGCTGGTCTACTTTCTTCATTGGCTGCTGCAGGAACATGGCTGCAGGTGTGTCCTACTTTCTTATCTTCATTTCTTCATTATTGTCCATATGAACTGCAAATATACGAAATTACGAATGTTAAAGATCTAGAAAAGTTTCATACCAACTATCTGTCAATAGCTACTCAGATTGAAGCATTAAAGAATTACAAGATATCTCAATATTTCCATTCATACTTAAAGGGAAGAAGAAATTGGGTCACTTCACTGTATTATGTACCTTTAAATGGTATTTTCATATCAAGTCTTGCAAAAATAAATGTGTACATTGATAGGAGTTATACTGAGGAACATTAAAGCATAGAAGAAGAAAATATTGTTTAGAAGATTTTCCTTGGATCACCAATCAAACAAGAATATATGATGTTGTTGGGCAGAGGCCAGTGAAGGGTTAAGTCCAGTAATTGGTGGCTAGGGAGATTGTTGGGTGGAGGTCGGTGAAGGACAAAGTCCAGCACCTTGCCTCTTGAAAATGTGGCAGTTGATAAGGAAATATAGTTGCACCTTCGCTATGAGCTATAGCTTTTGGCGTAGTGGTAAGCGCTTGATCCTAACAAAGTGATATTAGAACCAGGTTACGGATTCAAGTCTGTTGTGTAGTTAAGGCTGGCAGGTGCTGGGAGAGGGAAGCAAAAACTATGCAGTTAAGAGTGGCAGGTAAGTAAACTTCTTTAGTAATGTAATTATGAAAGTCAGAATAATGGTGTGTGCAGTGAACTCTAATATTCATTCATCTGTGACAAAAGGATAAGCTTTCCTCCCATTCTGGCTAACATGTTGATGTCCAAATAGAAATTCTTACAATACAATTAGTCTGGCAATGTCAGAATATGAATTTAGCAACTATTTTCTAAAACCGTGGGGTTTTGACAATTTCAATTCAGAAAATGCAGACATTCCTAAAGCTCAAAATCACCTATACACAATGCAGGTTGCATCATATTATGGTTGGCCAGTCTCTACAACACATTGCATAGTAGGATCCATGGTTGGATTTGGTCTTGTATATGGAGGAACTGGTGCAGTGTTCTGGAGTTCACTAGCAAGGGTAACTAGTTCCTGGGTAATCTCACCTCTATTGGGAGCAATGGTTTCATTCCTTGTCTACAAATGCATCCGCAGGGTATGGTTCTCACTATATTCTCTCAAAGTACAGAAACTACTTTGTTTCTTCAGAATGCATTAGCCATCACATGTAACCTAACTACCGGCTAGGCGGGTACAGAATTATGTTGGGCAGAGGCCAGTAAAGGGCCAAGCTCATCAATTGGTGGCTAGAGGGATTGCTGGGCGGAGGCCAGTAAAGGGCCAACTCCAGCACCCTGCCTCCCGAAAATGTGATGGCGCTCTATAAGGAAATAAAGTTGTGCCTTTGCTACTAGCTATAGTTTTTGGCGTAGTGGTAAGCGCGCAAAAACTATGCAGTGACTGGTAGATGCTGGGAGGGGGAATTGTTGGCAGAGGCCGGTAAAGGGCCAGGTCCAGCACCCTACCTCTAGAAAATGTGATGGGGCGGTCTATAAGGAAATAAAGTTGCACGTTCGCTATCAGCTATAGCTTTTGGCGTAGTGGTAAGCGCACAAAAACTGTGCAGTTAAGACTGGTAGATACTAGGAGGGGGAATTGTTGGGCGGAGGCCAGTAAAGGGCCAGGTCCAACATCCTGCCTCTCAAAAATGTGATGGTTGTCTGTAAGGAAATAAAGTTGCGCCTTTGCTATCAGCTATAACTTTTGGCGTAGTGGTAAGCGCTTCATCCTAACAAATTACTTACTATGTGATCCCTAATTCTCATTCTATTTGCTATTTCTAGTTCGTTTACAGCGCTAAGAATCCCGGGCAAGCTGCTGCTGCTTCTGCCCCAATTGCTGTCTTTCTTGGCGTTACCGGGATCTCATTTGCAGCCCTCCCTCTCAGCAAGACACTTCCCATAGCTCTAGCCCAGGCTCTAGCAATTGGCAGTATTGGTGCTATAGTAGTTGACAGAATCATTAGGAGACAACTAGGTCACCTCCTGGCCAAGCCCAATTCAAATGGATCAGAACCTGAGGCAGAAACTGTCCAGAATATAGGATTCCTTTCAGATATTGCAGGGCCTAAGGGAACCCAACTAGAGATAGTTTATGGAGTCTTTGGGTACATGCAAGTCCTCTCGGCCTGTTTCATGTCATTTGCTCATGGTGGGAACGATGTCTCCAACGCAATAGGCCCTTTGGCTGCAGCACTAACAATCCTTCAAGGTGGACTAAGCGGGACTCAGATTGTTATTCCTAATGATGTTCTGGCTTGGGGGGGATTCGGGATTGTTGCAGGGCTAACGATGTGGGGCTACAGAGTGATATCTACCATCGGGAAGAAGATCACAGAACTAACACCAACAAGAGGATTTGCTGCCGAGTTTGCGGCTGCATCAGTGGTTCTCGTTGCTTCCAAGCTTGGGCTACCTATCTCAGCTACCCACACTCTAGTGGGCGCTGTTATGGGGGTAGGATTCGCGAGGGGGTTAAACAGCGTAAGAGCAGAAACAGTAAGGGAGATCGTAACTTCTTGGGTAGTGACTATTCCTGCTGGCGCCACCTTTGCCGTTATCTACACATGGGTATTGACTAAGCTATTGTCTTGCATGTTTTAATGAAAACATTAGAAGAAGGTTATAACATGGAACATTTCTTCTGTTCTTCATGTATGTGATTAATTAAAAATCACATCAATTTTTGGAACTTAATGTAATTGCCTAGACTGAGCTATGTCTAAGCCTTTGCTGCAAATAAAGATGAATTTTTAACAGCTAAATATTTATCAGTCAAGTAATTCATCATCTAGTAACAATCAAGAAGATGAAGGAGACTAAGCTGATAAAACAATAAACTAAGTGTGAAGTTTTTTTCCTCAAAAATCAAGTCTAGCACCTGGTGGCTAGGGGATTGTTGGGCGGAGGCCGGTAAAAGGTTTAAAAGGCCGAGCACAGCACCCAACGTCTCGAAACTGTAATGGTGATCTATAAGGAAATAAAGTTGCGCTTTCACTACTAGCTATAGCTTTTGGCGTAAGTGGTAAGCACAGTATGACATGTAGTAAGAATGCAAAAAAGAAATAGGCAAACCAGAAGAGAGTAGACAAGATCAGATGGGCAAAGAAAATACCTGTGGAGAAAGCCCCTTAACAGGACTTAACTTGGCTTCCATCTGACTTTCCTTCCACAGTTCTGTTATCTGTATGGGAGGTAGACTGCTATGCCACCTTCTTGCATTTCTTTAACAAACAACTATGCCATTTTTTCTTTTGAGACATACAAGTTCTTTGAGAACACTAAAAGATCACTTTCAGCATTTCTGTTAGGATCAAACGCTTACCACTACGCCAAAAGCTATAGCTAGTAACGAAGGGGCAACTTTATTTCCTTATTAGACTGCCATCACATTTTCGAGACGCTGGGTGCTGGACTTGGCCTTTTAAGCCCTTTACCGGCCTCCCTCCACCCAATAATTTCCATTTGTGACTTGCAAAGTCTTAGTAGATAAACATCATGATCTGGTGCCTAAGAAGCACAAAGCAGCCAGGCAGCTCATTCATTTCCCCATTCGTTTTCAAAAATAACTCACGGATGTGGTACCGTGCCAGCTCTTCAGACACATCCTAGTGCTGATGTCGTAATCCCATAGTCCTGATAATACCTGACGCTCCAGTTTCTTCTGTCGCCCGCTAATCCAATTGTTATGGAGAACAAAGCAACCCCTTCTCGTGCAAGCTTCTTTGACATTTCTTTCCTCCCATAGACCTTGGTATGCACCATTTGGAAAGAGGTCTCTGTCTAAGAAATGAACTGTAAGATTTGTTTCGGGTTCTGAGCATCTATTATCACCTATACGATTCGATCCACCTTCACCACATAATACATCATAGAAGCTCGGCTGCTCTGACAGATTTGAAGTTGCTGCATGCATAACAACCTTTTCCAATGCAGCAACTGTAACCCGATCTGAATGGGCGTAATAGAAACCAGAGTTCATTCGTCTAGGCAAGTTGATTGCCCCTGCAAGGAGAAGATAAAATGATTTATCATAATAAACCAAATTACATAAGGAATGATGACAACTTGTCTTCTACTTGCATCCCAATTATACGAGACTGGAATGATGAATCTACCCATAAAATCCTACTGATTTTCATCATTTAGTATGGACACAACAATCTTTTGAAGTATTAAAATACCTGTTGCATTGTACTCATCGGATTGTGCCACTAGAACTGCTGGCCCGAAGGAGCTAAGCAAGGGCAACGGGTTCTTAAACCAGTAAACATCGACATCGCTCATTAGTACATTGTAGCCCATCTTCAGTATCTGCAGAACCATTCTGGACTTGATTTTGGTTACTCTTTTAAAACACTCCGTTCCAAAGTGACAGTCATCAAAGCTGATATTCGTTTCAATAGACGAATACTTAAAGACAGGAAGGCCCTAGCATACAGATTTCCATTGTATAGTTTTAGTAACAAAGTGATAAGGACAAGAAACTAGCATTCTAAAGAAGGGAGAAGGTTCGAAAATTAAACTAAATTGTGCTGCTAAGAAAGGCAGCAACAGAGATATATGCAATCAGCCACAAGTTCAAATTTTGCAATGGTGAGAAACAAAATGTATTACAACAATGGAAGTTTTTCATCAACTGCAAGAAGGAACCCTGTATATCAAGTGTTAGGCAGAGGCCAGTAAAAGGCCAAGTCTAACACCTGGTGGCTGAGGAATTGTTGGGCAGAGGACGGTAAATGGCTTAAAAGGTCATGTCCAGCAACCAGCGTCTCGAAGATGTGACTAGCGGTCTATAAAGAAATAAAATTGCGCCTTCGCTACTAGCTATAGCTTTTGGCGTAATAGTAAGCATTTGATCCTAACAAGTGGTATAAGAGCCGAAGACTAGTTGGTACTCAGCAATAACATTTAAGATTGGTGGGTGTTGGGAGTGGGAATTGTTGGGCGGAGGCCGGTAAAAGCCTTAGAAGGCCAAGTGCAGAGGCCGGGTAAAAGGCTTAAAACGCTAAGTCCAGCACCCAGCGTCTCGAAAATGTCCTAACATCAAGCCTAAAGTTAGGCTCAGAGAAGCAGTGAAGACAAGATACTACCTGCAAGATAGAGAAATCGTAGACTTCATTGTCAAGGGCACATACTAAAAAGTTTAATATCTGAAGATGCCGCATCCTGCACACCCAACTCATTAGCATGTCCTTGTAACTGTATCCAACAACTGCCAGCACAACCGTCTTGTTCTGGCCAGCACGCATTGAAAGTAAAGATTCAAATGGTAGTGGAAGCGAAATCGGTGTTGACAGATTGAGCTTATCCATGAGAGAGCAATCTTTAATACTGTCTACTGATCCCAAAGAACCAATACAATTTAAAATCTTCTCCTCCTCTATTGATTTATGCATAAGCCCACTCTTCTTTAAGCTGAATGGTTTCTTGTATCCTAGACGGTAAACAATGTTTTCTGCAGTGTTTGCAAAAAGATAGTGCCCTCCATACTCAAACAATCTAAACAAGTTGGAAAATTTGGTTTCATGGAAATACAATGATCCATACTGTGTAGCCAGGAGAGAGTTCCCCATAACCTCCCAAATTCTTTCTTCAGGAGCTGTATCCATCATGAATCCTTCACTTGACTTTTTGTACTTCAGGTCAGGGTGATGGAGATATAAATTGGAAATGGCCCAACTAGCATCAAAGACAAATCTGAAATCAGATCGAAAAGCTTCATTGATAACCCAAAGGTTGTGAAATCCCTTTCCATATAGAAAAGGTGGGAGGACCCCTTTATGCAAGGGAATATCTGCTGCATTGTTCCAGGCAATTAGAATCTGTCCTTGACAAGGGTACCACTGCTGTTCCTTTGAAAGAAATCCCTGCATCTGTGCAAAGATTACAAAACGTTGAGTTTGTCTCATATAAGAAATAGGAGTTTGTCTTATATAAGGAATATGAGTGGATTGGGTTGAGTTGGGCAGCCTATAAATACATTGGTTGTATCTGTTGGGCAGAGGCCGATAAGAGCCAAATTCAACACCCAATGACTGGGGATTGTTGGGCGGAGCCGCGGAGGCCGGCAAAGGGCTTAAAAGGCAAAGTCTAACACCCGGTGGGATTGTTAAAAGGTCGAGTCCAAGGCAGAGACTGGTAAAGAGTTTAAAAGGTCAAGTCCAGCACCCGGTGGAATTGTTAGGTGAAGACTGGTAAAAAGCTTAAAAGGTCAAGTACAACACCCCCGGTGGGATTGTGGGATTGCTAGGCCGAGACCAATAAAGGGCTTAGGGCTTAATATGCTAAGTCCAGCATCCTAACAAACAATTTAACATCATATGTAATTTCCCCAATGCCCCCCATGATGCAACTGAATAAGTATTTATTTACCAGGTTCCTTCATATGTACCTTGTTAATATCAACCAACATGCCATCATCATCATCTGTGAGCCATTGTTTTCCATCTGCATCCAAGTGAAATGGGAAGTAGGAAATTTTTCTAGACGACGCAAAAAAGAGCCAATCATGATCAAGTTTGTAAGCATGTCTCACAGTCAAAATGAAGTCAGACAAGAGAACAGTTTCAGGATGAATCAAAACAGAAACATCTGATGAGGATGCCTGTGAATTGGCCACCATAGAGTGAAAGAATGGTGTACCAATGAATCTGTACAGAAACAAAAACATGCAGCCACACATAAGATTCTCCATTTCACCATGTCTGTATGTCTATTCACAAAACACAAGATGCTGAATAAGTTATCCTACATTAATAGATGCTGCTTTTTTCTGAACTTAATTATTATTAACTGTAGGGTGGAGGTCGCCGGTAAGGGCCACGTCCAGCACCATGTAACTATGAAAATTATTGGGCCAAGGCCGGTAAATGATTAAGTCCAACACCCTGACTCTACAATCATTATTCTATGGACCATGTTCACGAATAAAAAGTACATTATTTTGTATACTATCAAATAATCTACATTCAATACACAAATAATGTACATTCAATACACAAATAATGTACTTTTAATACATTAAAAATGTACTTTTTTTATGGTCCACACAACACTGGGTGTATCATGGTCAACATAAAAATTTGCCCTCACCCTCGAAAATGTGATGGTGGTCTATAAGGAAATAAAGTTGCACATTTGCCACTAGCTATAACTTTTTTTTTGTATGACGAGAGAATCCCCACATCCTTTCGAATGTAAATAAACATTGCCTTGTGACCCTACTCAACAAAGGATCAAAATAAAGTAAAT
The DNA here is from genome assembly GCF_003576645.1 of Ipomoea triloba. Taxonomy (NCBI): domain Eukaryota; kingdom Viridiplantae; phylum Streptophyta; class Magnoliopsida; order Solanales; family Convolvulaceae; genus Ipomoea; species Ipomoea triloba. Next base: position 19,899,023 of record NC_044923.1, on the reverse strand, counting down.
TAGCCTAAGTTACCTATAGCTTACCAGCTCAAACCAAGGGGGGCAAGGATTCGAACTCATAACCTCGTTTTTACAAGTGTAAATCTCTTGTCGTCTTGGTTGGGGTTATCCTTACTAGCTATAGTTTTTGGCATACTAATAAGCGGTTATACTAACATTAACAATTGATGGGCATTGAAAATGCAAGGAAAGGGGCTTACGAGAAATCAATGTTGGGCTCAACAGTGACCCGGGAACCAAATGCTTTAGCAAAAGAGAAAGCAGAGGGGTGTTGGGTGAAAAGCACAACGTTAATGTCAGCTGATAAGCCAAGCCATGATCTAACAGCAAGATTCTGCCTTTCCCCAACTACACCATCAAAAGGTCTTGGTGCTGTAAAAATGGTGATTTTAGGGCCACCCAAATCACCAAGATTAGAGTGATATTTGAGAGAAGAAGACAACAGCTGAGTTGCATACAAGGATACGCCAATCAACAGAAACCCAAATGTCCATATCAACCAAAGCCCTTGTACCAATGCCTGTAAATCAGATTCACTATTAAGCTTCACACAAAAGAAACGTCAAATGAAGAGTTCATGAGTTTTACAATTTTTACCTTGTTGTAGTAGAAATGGGGAGTAAAAACGGAAGAGTTGAACTTCATTGTTGGTTGAAAAAAATTAATGAGACGATGATGATGAAGAAGAAGTTTCATTAATGAATTTGGGGTATGAGCAAGCAACTGAGCCATGAGAAGCAAAACGCTAGAAACGTGAAAAGGCTGCAAACTCCACACACACACCAAAATGGCGTGAAGAGTGGATGGCTGCCTGCCAGGCATGTGAGGCGCTCCTCGGATCATGCACAGCATACATACTATATATATATTTCTATAATTCTATTCAAATGTGGTCGTGCCTTCCGTGATGTCGGTGCGGAATACACCCTATACAAATATACATCACTGAATATTAGAAAATGCACCAAAATAAAAATACACAAAAACACCAAAAAAACACATCACACCCACAAAATAATGCACCATAACTCTCCTGCTCCTAGTGGTGCATTTCCTAACACTGTGTGGTGTATATTTGCATATGTAGTGGTGCGTTTTTTTGTAATACGTACCTAATGTTGCATATTTGTGTTGTGCATTTTCTAACATTGAGTTGTGTGTATTTGTATACATAGTGGTGCCGCCGCACTGACCGCACGTTAAGGCGCGGCCGACTCTATATATATATATATATATATATATATATATATATATATATATATATATATATAACTGACAGACCTTCTCGTGTAGACGTGTGGTGATTCACCACTCAGATATGCAAGAATTCAAGGTGAATGTATTTCTAAACACCGATGGTGATGCATTTATACATACCTGGTGGTCATGCACGTCCCAAGCTGGTGCATTTTTGTCGCGTCATTTTATTTTGGTGCATTTTTGAACACGATGTATTGGATTATGCATTCCTAATATATATATACACACTGGATCCGAAGTGTAACGTTTGAAAGGTAGGCGTTGAATTGACGACTCACGAAATTATATATAGTGCAACTGCAACGGTAGCCGCCTCCGAAATCCGAATAGACAAGTGGTTTCCCACCAAAGTCAAAACCCCAGAAAAATGCAGTTTTTTTATTACTCCATATCCCATTTTCTTCTTCTTCTCTCTCTTTACTGTTTTATGTGTTTACTTTGATATTATTTAATTTAATTTTTTAATATGTTAAATTTAATAGTATTAATATATAAAATTTATTTATTTAAAATTTACATTAAAGATATTATTAAATACAAAAATATAAATTAGCTAAAAATACTAAACAAAATAAGAAAAAGAAAAAAAAATTTGACCATTAAAATCGGTCAGATGAAGTAAATTATATTTTAAGTTCTGGAGGGGTGAACAACTTGGGTGGGGTGGGTATATTGCAATTTCAAAAAATAATAATGGATTAGGTGACAGTGCATTAGCCATTACCGGACATGTATTAAAATATAACTCGAAAAATCATTCTTTTTAGTCACTAATTGATTGATTATTATATTAAATAGCTATAGCTATTTAATTATTATAATAGCTAGCTATTTTTACCTTATTATAATAACCCTTATATATATCTCTCAATGATTATAATTAGGAACTAAATTTACACTTTTCTGTTTTTTTTTTTGAAAATAAATTTACACCTTTCTTATAACTCTTTTACTACAATCTCGCCGAGACTCAAACCTATGACCTTTCATTTGAAATAATAATAGTAATATCATCAAACCACAAAGTATTTAACACCTTTCTTATAACTTAAAAGACCAAAAGAATAGAAAATTAATGTCGTCAAGGACAAAATGGCATGAGCAACCTCATTAGTTATGATTTTTTAAAAATTTTTGTCATGCCAGCTAGGAGATAGGATAGAAAAAAGGGAGGAGAAAAAAAAAAGGATCATTAGACACGCACCATGTTGGGCACGGCGGTGCACCAGACAGCCGATCTGCGCGTCAATTTAACAAAAAAATAAGCCCACAAAAACTTAACCTTGCAGTAATAAAAACTCCAAAAGAAAAAACCCAAAAAAAAAAAAAAAAAAAATCCTCCCTATTTGTTCAAAAACTCCACTTAAGTTTTTTCTCTGCAAAAACCCAACCACAAATGTGGTTGCTCCAAGAAATAAGTAGTGAATGGATGCCAATACTATCAACTTTTGAGTACACAAACCATTTCATTCAAGCCTAAATATGCCACAACTCAGAAACCATGTATTATTTGGTGGGAGAAAAAAAAAAAAGAAAAAGAAAAACAGAAGTACAGACAACACATCCAAAATCTTTCATCTCCAAATTGCAGCTACCTGCCTCTTCTCCTTGCCAATTGAAATCAACGATAAGGTGCATCCCTCAGTAACAAATGGGCAAACAAATGCTCTTATATCGCGAGAAATCTGACATTCACCAAGTTTCATCAACCTTAATACAGTCACCCCGCCCCTTCATCTCTTCCGACGGGCTGGAGACCTTGACCTAGATCTCGATCTTGACCTCCTACTCCTGCAGTTAACTTGAACCAGTTTATAAGCAAAATAATAATATTCCTAGGACTATTGACAACCAGACTATCAAGTTTCACCTGTTGGGATGGCAGGTTATCCAAAAATGTCAAGAAATGATATATCTAAGAATATACTAAGCGGCATACCTGGTTGTCTCAAGAGAAGAGTAGGGAGAATGCCTGCGCTGAGAGTGCTTGCTATGAGGAGACCTCGAAACTTGTCTATAAATGAAAACATTGCATGCTAAGCCAGTGAGTGAAAGCATAAAGAAATTTCTGGACGTGAATTTCTCAACCTTGTCTAAAATGGGTTAAAAGGTTTGGCCTCTTAAGATATGCTATCATTGCTATGTATACCTTTCGCTAGCTCTAATACACTATTGCTATTTTAAATTAACAAATTGGGACTTCTTACAAGCAATTACTTGAATCTGGATAGAAGAAACAACTCCTCAATGGATGAACCTGATTCATAGGTAAACTTCTATATGTAGATTCCATCCATCCAAAGAAATGGTGACACTTTGAGGTAAAATGATGCTGTCAAAACAACTTTTATGCAATTTAAGACTATGGATGAAATATTGTGCTGGTGGTTCAGACCAGGAAAGAAGAGACTGGGATCCAAACCACAGTGATGTCAGTCTATTCCCATGGTAGTGAACCAGGAATCAGACAAGAACCAGCTATATAATATCTCAAAAAACACACACATGCATACTTAGGCTCAAGACTGTTCCTACTTCCTATCGAAGCTTTTCTAAACATTTTTCTTAAGTCTCACCATCTAAAAAAGTTAACCTAACAAAATTCAATTTTAGTATATACTATAACTCTATAAATCACTACATCAATTATCAATAAATCTCTCTATAGTCTATAAGGATTCTAAATAGAGAGGATTAAAATTGGAATTACATCAACCCCCCCCCCCCCCCCCAAAAAAAAAAAAAAAATCCAAAAAAAAAAAAAAAATCCAAAAAAAAAAAAAAAATCCAAAAAAAAAAAAAAAATCCAAAAAAAAAAAAAAAATCCAAAAAAAAAAAAAAAATCCAAAAAAAAAAAAAAAATCCAAAAAAAAAAAAAAAATCCAAAAAAAAAAAAAAAATCCAAAAAAAAAAAAAAAATCCAAAAAAAAAAAAAAAATCCAAAAAAAAAAAAAAAATCCAAAAAAAAAAAAAAAATCCAAAAAAAAAAAAAAAATCCAAAAAAAAAAAAAAAATCCAAAAAAAAAAAAAAAATCCAAAAAAAAAAAAAAAATCCAAAAAAAAAAAAAAAATCCAAAAAAAAAAAAAAAATCCAAAAAAAAAAAAAAAATCCAAAAAAAAAAAAAAAATCCAAAAAAAAAAAAAAAATCCAAAAAAAAAAAAAAAATCCAAAAAAAAAAAAAAAATCCAAAAAAAAAAAAAAAATCCAAAAAAAAAAAAAAAATCCAAAAAAAAAAAAAAAATCCAAAAAAAAAAAAAAAATCCAAAAAAAAAAAAAAAATCCACAGAAAAAAAATAAAATGAACCAAAGAAAAACAAAAAGAAAGGAACAATAATGCTAGATACAATTTCAATATCTGCAGTGTTAAATGTGGGAAGGGAAGACATCGTACTGTATATCTATTTCATATCAACACTGTACAGAAGATACTGCCTATATATATACACAGGTACTGAAGTACTACCACATAATTCAAAAAGAAAAGACTAGGCTTGGAGGAGAGCTCTAACTGCCCCCTCAATTCTCTAACTCTCCTTATTCATCTAACACACAGCATGAACCCAGTTAGACACCAACAGCATCACCGTGTATCTACTACTTATATTTCATAATAGTCAATCACATTTTTATACCTAAAGAATTCAAGAAATTGCCAAAAATAAAACACCCTTGACACCAAGTAGTGAAATACCAAGGTTAGAAAAATGTCCGTACAAAATAAAATAGAACCCAAGTCCCAACAATTGCAGTATTTCATGATAGAAAAGAAGAGACTGATACAAACCAAAACATCAGAAAAGATAAACAAAATCATAGCACAGTACAGGTCAACAAGATAACATGCGTTGAGGTCCTCAAAATGTACCTTTTCCTTGACCTGACAGGTGAAGGTGATCTATGTCTTCTTGAATAAAGCTTCCTGCAGGCACGCCCCATAGAAATAGTTAAGAAATGAATCATGGATGTAAATCCAGAGACTGAAAAAATTAAATAAATAGAAACAAACCTTTTATAATCACCAGAAGATTCATCACTTGAATCAGTGGGGTAGCTAACTAAATTATCCTTATTTTCTCTACCTCTGCTACCAACAGAAGAGGAGCGCTGTCTCTTATGTTTACCAGAGTCACTCGCATCTTTGCGTCTAGATTTTTCTCTTTTTTCATCCTTAACTTTTTCTCTTCTTCTGCCACTATCTCCTTTAGTACTTGATCTGCCCTCCCTATCTGTCTTCCCCTTACCTTCCTTGGTATCAATAGAAGCTCTTTTCCTTGAATCCGACTCATTTTCTTTTTCCCCAGACTTAACACTTCTCTCCTTCACTTTATCTTTTTGATCTGGATCATTGAATTTTTCATTTTTAACATATCTCTCATGCTTCTTATGGTTATAATCTTCCTTCTCAAATGTTCTGTCCTTGACATTGTCTTTGTCTTTGTGTTTTCCTTTACTAGAATCAGCTGCAGTGTTGTCACGGGAATTACTCTTACCTGATTTATTTTGGCTCTCCTGAATATGAGAATTTTCGGTTTTTCTCTTTTTTTCATTTTTCCCTTCAACTTCAACAGGCACTTCCTCAGCAAGGTTTTCTTCTAAAACTCCTGACTTTGCCTTTGAGGAAGGTTGAGAATCTCCATGCACCAATTCAATAGATGCCCTGCCATCACTTGACTGTGAAGCAAGTTTGCCATGATTAATTGATGAAAAATTAGGACTCCCTTTTCTAGCATGCTCTACATTATCAGAAAAACCACCAACTTTTTCAATTTTCTTAAGTGAACTTCCATTCCCAATTAGATTATTGGCATCCACTTGCTTTATAGCAATTGATTGGTCAGTACAGCTATCTTCATTGGGATTCTGCTTAACAGTACTCTGGATTTCATTATCATCATCAGATTCATAGTTAGCAAGACCCAATACATTCCCAGGGGAACCAGAGCTAGACTTCTTGCCGCCATCATCAGAATCTGCTTCTATAGTTTGAAATGGTAAAAGAACCTTAGCAGAGGCCTTGGGAGTTATAACAGCATGAGCAGATGTTGACAACTTATGACTAGAAAGAGCAGCATCAGGTTCAGCTGGCAAAAGTAACAATACAAACTTATAGTCTCATTAAAAATGTCACCAAGCTGATAGAGGGAAATTAATAAAGACCCGACCTTCAATGCTGAGGGCATCTTCACTAAGAACTTTAGTTGCAATTTCGTCAAAAAGTTCATCGGTGACCTGTCAACAGACATTAAGTTAAAAAGTCTATAAGAGTTTAAATAAATATACTCATCCATTGGGCCATTGATCAGACGCAACCTTTAAAAGCACTTCAGTTAAGACGCGCTTTATTTCCTGATTTATTGCTGCAGTTCTGGCAGCATCAGCATCGTCCTGCATTGAGAAACACAAACATTTGTCCAATCACAAAGTGAATGATGTTTAAAGAGCCCCATTGACAAAGAAGTATAGAAAATTCATAACCTCACACCACAAAAGATAAATAAAAATAAATAGATTTCTAAGAAAAGATAAAATATAGAATTTACATGAAGAGCAACTTAGGCAAGTTGACATCTTAAAAAACACAGAATTTGCATGAACAAAAATTGGACAGATTGACACCATTTTTAAAGGAAGCCTAGTCCCAGTTTAGATAAACAGCCTAAATGAGTGCTTTTATGATTAGTACTTGTCAATAAGCTCAATGTTATAAGCTCAAAACAACTTAAATGGATATATAACATTTCAAACTGGCCCCTGAAAAGAGCCTTTCAAGTTTCAACTTATTGAGGTGCTAAGCAATTAGCAGATAGTGAATTATATTAGCTAATAATGGATTGTGTTAGTTGCTTTTACCAGTGAGTAGTATTAGTTGTTTATAGAAAGTTGTCTGGTAAATTAGTTATTTAGTTTTAGTTAGTAACATATAAATAACTTATAAGGCATGAACATTTTTTTATTTAATTATTCTTAAAGTATTTTATATTTTAGATATAAATTTCATAATAATTTAATTTCAAAAATTATTATTATTGTTGCGGAACAAGCAAACAACTCACAAAGAAACTTGTGTGCCTACAATGCAATTAAATGAAGATACAGAGTAAATAGGTTTTAGATTACATTTTTTAATGATTATATAGACATAAATTAATGGTAATATAATTAATATAAATATAAATTAATGTTATTTTTTAATTATTATATAAATTAGTAGAATATAAATTAATGTCTAAAATAGTTTTTTAACTAAATAAATGCAATTCACTAACCCAAAAACTACTATTTTCAATGTTTTGGCCACAAGCAGACAAGCCTCAATAAGCCAAAAATAAGATCATCCAAATCAATACGGGCCCACAGCCCAAATGAGTAATTATGAGAAAGTTAATGATCTCACCTCATCATCATCCTCTCCTTCAGTAGATCTTGATGAATCAATGCTTTTGATATCTCCCTGATCGCCTCTTCTATAAGGCTTGTTAACATCTTCATCTTCAAGTGCATCATCCTTTTGGAGGTCTGGAGCTGAACTGGTGATGACAGCTTTCTTCTTAATAATCTCCTCTCTAAGCCAGTTAGGCACAGAAGCCTAAAAATCCTCCAAAATAAAAGATGTGAATAAAAATTAAATGGTCTTGACCATGGATGTAGGGGTTAGGACAATAGGACATAATCTATACCTTCTTAGGTCGGTCAGTGGAAATTGCATAAGCATCAGTAGGAAAAGCAGTAGGACCAGCAGCCCCTGGGGTAATTCCAAAAGTGGGGCCTACATGTGGGACAGTGGACTGGAAGTTTGGTCCAGGTAACCTCCCAAAAACTGGTGCAGAGAGTCCAGGAACTGGAGAAGGCACTACCATGGTAGGTTCAACCTGGTGCATAATACAGTAATTACCCATGTAAGTGAGGTTACCACCATAGTACCATACTACAATTATACAAGGAGTAAACTGCTACTCTTTGACTATGAAGGAAGAGTGAAAAGATAAGCTACCCCAGCAGTGGCAGGAGGCCATGCATAAGCAGAAGTCATTCCTGAAACAGGGTCAACACCACTTGCAGGACCCACTGAATCGGAGTATGAATAATTTGATTCCATATGCAAGCCATGGTCACGATTAACCTGAGGTGCAAACACTAATGGTTTATCCATAGGGTTTATTGCAGCCTCAGTTAACTGTCCCCCAAATGAATGATGAGGCTCTTCATTCATTGTAGACCCAGGACCGACAGGTAGTGGTGGTTTTACTTGATGTTGCAGAGCAGTAGTAACAGTCAAAGATTGAGAATTATATAGCTTATCATTTTGATCTCCAACTTCTTCCCCTGCCATTACAGTTACTAGTCAAATAGCTAATTATTGGTAGCCTGACATGAAACCTTACAGAGTTGGATCATATCAAAGAAAAGGTTGGAAAATCTGCATGGATTTCTGGATTACAAAATATGCAGACTTAGCAATTCTGCAATAACTTGAATCCATGACAAGAACATTCATGCTTGAAATAGGAACTATATACAGAAGGCTTCTCTCCCATTAAAAAGATGCAAGTAATAAAAATTTTACCAATGTACACAGCAAGATGGTGGAAGCATTGTAAGCAATAAGAGATCAAGAAATAGCCATTGTATTATATAATAGGCTTTTAAGTAATCTGCAGCAATTCCTATGCCAGTTAAGTCACCCTATCAACTCAACATTTTTCTTATAACTAAGCATCTCCTCTGCAGGGTACAAATTTTCAGGGGTTACCACAAAAATAAATAAGTCTCCCTTGCTAGATGCTAGATTGTAGGCAATGAACAGTCTCTGCTGATACATAACAGTTAGCTGAAAAAAAATCGTGCAAGTTTTAATCTTGAATCTCATATGGTTCACTGTATACAAAACAATAATGCATACAACAATTTAAAAAAAAAATGGAAAGGAATTTGGTTAATAGTAAGCTAGTAGCCGATAAATTGAAGTAATTCTTCAAAAGGTGCTTCAGATGCAAAATTACTATACTAATCAAACTCTTTACCTGCAACAGAAGAATAACTAGAAGATACCTCCGGCCAATGGACTAATGGACTTACAGACAAGTTTCCTTGTTGAGGCAATGCAGTTGTTGAATCACCGGCCAAGCTTTCATCCCTAGCAGTATAAGCTAAATGTCCATCATGAACATAAGAAGATTTTCCTAAGCCTATAGCTGCAGACTCATTTGAGTGACCAACGGGTATATTTTGAGAGGGTGCAGCTGGAGCTGTAAACTGTTGATAGCTGGGTGGCAGAACTCTTGGTTGTTGTGAATCTTGGAAATGAGGATCAGCAGAATGGGGATATCTGTCGTAGTAGTGACTTTGTTCTTCAAGTCTGCCAGCTTGTGTAAATTGTGGCTGTTGGTTTTCAGAGGCTGCTTTAGCAGCAGCCCATGCTCTGGCCTTTGCAGCCCAATCTTCTTCATTGCTATGTGGTACTGGATGAGTAGGTTACATTAAGCACTAAATCTTAAATATGACAAAATATGGTTGTATTCATATGCATGTTAGAAGTTCAACCACAATTCAACAGAAAATTTAATCAATGCTACACCACATACATTTCACAGTTGCAATTATTCAAAATGTAATCAAGCAGGGAATAAGGGGTAAAGAAGAACGAAATTCACTGCAAATCAAAGCTCTGGGCATCTTAACTGACCTGAGTATTCCACAGTTTGATGATGTCCCCAGTTTGCATTTCCCCAGTCCTGCCAAATATTTATAGGAAAAAAATTATTAAAAAAATAAAAAAAAAGAGGTAATTTTAGTCTTAAAATAAAGTTTAGTTTCTTCGATTTTCAATGCCGTACACAACAATCACGAACCCTAAGTCCTATTGAAACATAAAAACATGATAATTAAACTCTATATGTTACCTGATTCGCATGAGGATAGGGTTGTGGAACTTGAGGAGGAAGATTAGGCCGGGTTGGAAGGGGTGGGGGGTAGTGGCTATGCGGAAGAGGGTGCGAGGGATAAGGGGCGTGTGGAGGCGCAGGATATGGAGGAGGAGGCGGGCCCCACTGCTGTGAAGGATGAGCAGCAGCAGCAGGAGGAGGAGGAGGAGATGGAGAATGCTGCGATGGCGGATGGTACTGGAAATGCGTAGAGTACCAAGAGTTGGGTGGAGGAAGTGGCGGCCTCTGAGATTGCGGCGGTGGCGGTGGTGGTGGATAGTGAGGATCCGCCATGGACGGCGGAGGAGGAGGAGGAGGCAGTCGGTTATAGCCGTGGGGATGTTGGAAGTCCATGAATTCTATTATAAATCCTGCGGATTAGGGTTTAAGGTTTGGAAGAAGAATTACTTGCCAAGCATTTGTTGGTTGGTAGTAGTGGAGGTGGCGGCGGCGACGGTGGTGGTGAAAATGGAAGGGAAGAAAGAGGGATTACAAAATTACGGCGAACCTGCAGCGAGAGAATGCATCTCCTCTGCTGTGGTGTTTTCGCCGAAAACAATAATTCAAGGGGAAAAAAAGGAAAAAAGAAAACTGGAAAATACTTTGTAGTTTGTAAATATCATAAAAATATTGTGAACTAAAAAATACTTTCTATATAACGTTATAAAATAAGCTAATAATTAGACTTAATACCACTTGTGGTCCTCCGAGTATGCTGGTTCTGTTACATATAGTCCTAAACTTTAAAATGACCAGTTATGGTCCTCCGAGTTTCAAAATGTTACCACCTATAGTCCTAAACTTTAAATTTGACCATCTGTGGTCCTCCAAGTTTCAAAATGTTATCAATCATGGTCCTCTGAATTTCAAAATGTTATCAACTGTGATCCAACCATTAATTTGCTCAGTCAACATCGTGTAAATGAAGGGGTAAAAATGTCCTTTCATGTTATTCTTCCAATTTTAAGTGAAAATATAGCATTTGGACATAGCAAATGCATCTGTATCTTTCAAATAAATGATACCATAACTGTTGTGAAGAAATTAACAGTTGTTTGGAGAAGAAAAATTGGAAAGAAAGCAGGTTCATTGATGGGTCCACAAGCTATATTTTCACTTAAAATGAAAGAATGGCATGAAAGGACATTTTTGTCCTTCATTTACACTATGCAAACTGAACAAATTAACGGCTGGGATCACGATTGGTAACATTTTGAAACTCGGAGGACCACATATGGTCAATTTTTAAGTTTAGGACTATAAGTGGTAACATTTTGAAAGTCAAAGAACTACATATGGTCAATTTTAAAGTTTGGGACTATATGTCATTATGTGGCAAAGCCAACATACTCGAAGGATCATAGGTGGTATTAACTCTTAAGGGGAAATCGCAGTTTTGGTCCCCCAATTAGTATCAATTCTGCAATGTTGGACTCATCTTTCAATTTTGGACACATTGGTCCCCCAGTTATTGACTCGTTAGTCAATTTAGTCATTCCGTCAGTTGACAACCGTGACCTCCGTTAAAACCATGGGTAATTAAAGAATTTCACATTACATTGAATATAATACGCTAATTTCTTCCCCTTCCTCCGCCGAGTCGACCATTTCCGCCACCTCTGGACTTCAAACCCGAGAGACCAAAAAAAAAGAGAAAGATCAACCCAATTGAAGAAAGCAAGAAAGGTACCACTGAAATGAAGACAAGGAAAGTTGGGGAAGTGAAAAGGTGCAGTGTTTGTGGAGTTAAAGGCCATAATAAAAAAAACTTGCAAAAGACTCAATCCACAAGTATTTTGTAAGTTAAATATATGTTATTAATTCTAGCCATAAGAGATTTTATTATGCATATGTTATGGATTGCTTTGACTGTTGTAGGGAACTGATATGGATGAGGTAATTGCTGGGGAGAGTGATGTAGGAATTGAAGACCAGTTTGAGGATATAGCAGTTGAGACACAAGTCCCATCTTTTGTTCTTGAGGAGATGGTAAGTACTAAACAAGTTTCATGAAATAATACTAGTATTATCTCAGTTCTAGTTACAATTTTTTTTACTGAAATTTCAGGAGTTAATGAACTCTCAACCATCACAAGTAGTTCTCAACCAAGGCCCTCCAATGTCAAGCTTTATTTCTTCTCAAATGCCAACTGGAAGTAGCAACCCCAGCGTCATCACAAGATCAGGGAAAAACTATGTAACTGTGGCAACCCTACAACAATCAAAAGCAGTCCAGAGAGAAACTAGAAAAAAGAAAACAATTGAAAAGAAGAAGCAAAACTGACATTGGTGTTGCTTCGAAGTTTGATGTATTGAAAGTATTTTGAACACATTAGATTAGGGAAAACTGACATTTGGTCTGGTTTGGTGATTTGGAAATATTTTGTTAATATTAGATTAGGGAAAACTATGTCCCTTTGGTATGTGTTTGTAAACCAAGCTAATGTGTTAATGAATTGCTTTTGTCTAGTTTGTGGATCTTGTTTTATTTGAATATGTTTGACAGGTTTGGTCATTTCTAAACACTAAACCAAGCTAATGTGTTAATGAATTGCTTTTGGTTTGGTTTTAAACCAAGTTAATGTGTTAATGAATGAATTGCTTTTGGTTTGGTTTGTGGATCTTGTTTTATTTGAATATGTTTGACAGGTTTGGTCATTTTTATTCACTAAACCAAGCTGCAGTGTTAATGAATGAATTGCTTTTGGTTTGGTTTGTGGATCTTGTTTTATTTGAATATGTTTGATAGGTATGGTCATTTCTAAACACTAAACCAAGCTGCAGTGTTAATGAATTGCTTTTGGTTTGGTTTTAGTTGTGTTAAACAATACTGACAACTTTGGTAAGCAAATTAATGTACTATGTTAAACAATACTGACAGGAGTTTCAATATGTAAGCCAAGTAATGCAACATGCCATTCAACATACAAGTTGAGTTGGTTCAGCAGTGTTCACCCACAAAAAAAATAAAAAATAATAATAATAAAAAAAAGCAACACATTGCTTACATAGTGAAATGCTACATCACTACCACTACCACTAATGTTTCAATCCTAGTTGAGTTGGAAAAACTTTAGAGTTGGTTCACCAGTGTTCCCCCACACCTTCAAACAAACAAGGGCAACTACAATTCCAACTGTAAACCCATAACAAAACTGAAATTTAGATTCCAACATCATTTTCTTAATCACACCATTGTCTTTCTCAATTACAGTTTGTAGCCTTTGGATTTCATTGTCCTTCTTATCCAACCTCTTCAACAACCCTCTAATAATTATGGATACACGTTCGGAGACATCGGAGTCAATCCATTCAAAATACCAACAATTCCCATTACCCTGAAATTAAGGTATGGAGTTAAATTGCCATTCGAAACTTTGACAAATGGATTTAAAGTAAAATGCTTAAACTGTTATACTTACTCCATAATGTGGACAAGCTCTATATCTCTTCCCTGGATTGGCATCACTCCACGACATTTTTATCGGAGCCACTTCTCCGCACCAACAACGCACTTCGGGCTTCCATTGCGTTGATTCGATAGAGCTTGAAGACATTGTCGAGCTTGGACCTGCTTCTATTCAAACGGGTTAGGGTTGAAATCCAATGGTTGCGGAAATGGTAGACTTGGCGGAGGAACGGAAAAAATACGCCTGCTTTTATTTAAACTGGTTAGGGTTGAAGTCCATTGGTGGCGGAAATGGTCGACTCGGCGGAGGAAGGGGAAGAAATAAGCGTATTATCTTCAAGGCAATGTGAAATTCCTTAATTACCCATGGTCTTAACGGAGGTCACGGTTGTCAACTAGCGGAGGGACTAAATTGACTAACGGGTCAATAATTGGGGGACCAAATGTGTCCAAATTGAAAGATGAGTCCAACATTGCAGAATTGATACTAATTGGGGGACCAAAACTGCGATTTCCCCTAACTCTTAATAACTACTAATTTTAAAGGTTCTCAAAAAAAATACTAATTTTAAAGTTGACTTTATATATTAAGTATGGCAAACAGAACCACAGTTCAGCGAAATTGAGAAATTTGAGGTATATCAAAAAATATATGTATATCGCCAATCCACTCTGCCTTACTATGCAACTATATTGGTATTGCTTTACAAAATTTAATTAAATAAGGGTGTCCACACAAGGAAACCATAATCAGAATGAGAATCAAATACTTGTAATGTTAATGAGTTTTGATAAAAGTATTTTGCATGTTTGATAGCAGGGTGAAATTTGAATGATTACGAATATTGATTTTGGTTATGTATGACCATATAATGGGATTAAAAGTTTTAAAAATACAAAAATAAAAAATTAAAATAATTGATCCTAATATAATGACATCCAAAACACCAATATGAACAAAAGAATCAAAACAAAAATCTAAAAGTACTAATTCAAACTTAAAAATCATATTACCAATAAGATTAAATAAAACTCGTTTTTATTTAAGAAATGGAATTTTAATTGAAGTGATAATCAAATCTCATAGTTGTTGATAGAACAAACTGTACTTAATATCTTGAGTTTAAAAAGAATGAAATAGTATTTGTAAAATCATAGAGAGAAGATCTGATAAATTGGCTCCAAGAAGCTTTTTTTATTGAACTAGTATTCCACCCGTGCAATGCACGTGATGAAAATTAAACTTATTATAATCATGGTTGCAGTAGGCGCTAGTCGGGCGGTAGACTAGCGCTTAGCGTCTAAGCGGCGACCTATAAAAACAAAAAATTAATTCATGTGTATGTGTTTATGTTATATATATATATATATATATATATATATATATATATATAT